>NC_086330.1:352617745-352924613 GCF_032445375.1 Bacillus rossius redtenbacheri
AAGTTTGAAAAGAAGGGTGTAATTTGTATGTGAAAAAAGCATTTTTTTAAAGGTGAAGTTATTCGTAAAATCAAAACCTATGCATGGAAAGTACATATTTTTATTTAAAAAGTAGACTAATTTAAATGGTTTGGTGTGCAATTGTATAATGTCATGCAACAAAAACATTCTGTTCAACTTTAAATAGAAAAACCAAAACTGTGACACGAACGTGAGTCATACCGCATAACTATCGTCATAGTACACACCACGAGAAAGCGTGGGCTATCAAATGTAGTTAACTCGGCACTAGACAGAGCGCACGCATTGCATTCTATCGGTGAACTATATCTGTATCAATATTAGACTACGTGTGCGTGCTCTATATGGGAATCAACATAACCAAACATGAATGATGATGCCAACTAGCGTTGGCTACATTTTTATAAGTGGTACACAGCGGCAACGAAGACGTAAAGATAAAGGTTACAATGTTTTAAAACATCTTTAAAAGAACATTTACATATCAAACTACTTTGTATTTCTGTTAATTAAATAACTAAGCGGTAATATCCAAATGAATATTAGCTTTCAACTTTAAAATACATTGTTTTATACGGGAAAACTACCTACACAAAGCGCTCGGAATCTAAAAACATCATGTGACGTTTATGCGCGTGCGACGATTATGCGATAAAAACATGGTAATTCAAATATGTATTACACGAAACCAGTAGTCATATATTTGTGTAAATATAGTACATGTAAATGGTTTCTACATCCAATGCAGTTAATGGTGAACACTCACAATGAAATCTGATCGATGTCAGTTAAATTAGTTCACTTATTGTGACTCGAACTTCATTTCCCTAAATATATCTTCCAGCAATACACAATGCTTAGTTATAATTTCTGTGGTTTCATAGACAGCTTCTTAGTAGCTCAATTGAATATATTTTAGTAGTGAAGCTCATTCAAAACAAAACACTTCCGCTTACGTCACATGCTAAAGCAAGACCCTCTCCAAACAGAAAATTTTCAGACCATTGTCCTTTATTTTTTCTTCGTGCTAATAAATTCCTAACATAACGACGCTTATAGAGCAATACATTACACTAGCAAGAATGATAATTTTGCAAATACAAAATGCCTTACAAGTAAAGTATTTACATCCTATGGTTATAATTAAATAAAAAATAAAAATTAATAATTTTTTTGTGTAGATATTTCTCCACATCATACATGAAAATCTAAAATTTGATCAGATATAAATATTAGAGTATTATTTTAAAAACTTTTATATCATATTAGGGATGGGTTGAATCCTATTTTTGGCCGAATCCGAATACTTAGTCAAATCCTTTAAGGATTTGTCGAATATCGAATCCAAATCCATGAAAAAAAATTAAAAATTTTTTTTTTCCCATTCAAATTGTTTTCTAGTACAAATGAACCTAAAACACAGAGATTATTCCATTAAAAAAGGCATAAAACAAATACAAAGAACTTACTTGATGAAATACGGGCATGCGATACAAGTTAATATGACCTAAAATTTTTTTAAAAAATCCTATTTTAACACTACTCATGAGTTAATTTAAGTAATATGAACGTCAGGTACTTAATATAGTTACATTCAATGAGCACAGAAGCCTAATTTAAAAACCATAATAATAAACTGAAAAGACATCAAAAACAAAGCTGCCGTAGATTGTAGTTCTTTACAAAATTAAAATTACATATCCTCGCACACGTGAAAGACACTTTTAAAAATACCTAGAGTCCCGTTATAGCGAGGTGTCACGGTTCCGGGTTTGATCCTCGCTATAACTGTGTCCTCGCTATAATCGAATTGGATAGATTTTGGCCCCCAAAAAATTAAAATAAACCGAAAATAGCATAAAAATTGTGTTTGAACCTGTATAATTGGAAAATAACAGGTTTTATTAATGAAATCTTAATTTCTGTGAGCAGATGTGTGAATTCTCTTTAAAACGATACCCCACAAGTACGGATGCAATCACCGATTGCGTCAAAATAACCAGAATACCCTACCACGCCACGTAAGTATAGCATCTCAGCCCGCAATCGATTACTCGGCTTGGCCCGCGGCCGACGTAGCATTGTCCTGCTATCTATTGTCGACGCGGGCTGTCTGCTGGCGGCCATGTTGGTTCGGGATGTTGCTAACAGGTGGCGCTAGTGTAGCACAACGAATTAATTCCTTACAAAAAAGGCAGGAGTGCGGCACCGCACGTACGCCTCAAACGAAATAGTCGCTGGAAAACTATACTTTTTTTTCATTTAAAGAAACCTGTAAACTTTTTTTGAAAATAAATTTGGGATTAAACTCAAACCATCACCACCCCCTCCCCAGATAGATACCCCAACAACTGACCAAAAGTTACAAGAAAACTGTCCTAGCGATTCGGAAATAAATACGGTAGTGCCTACTATTTGTCAGATAGTAAAATAAATAACGTGACGTGTTTGTAAACGTGTCACGACAAATAATTCCAAACAAGTTTATAAATATTTGTGTATTATTAACGCGATCAATTAGCAACAAGTATAAAGACGGCTCTAACTTTTTTGCCCTAACATAGTTATAAACAATTTTATTATTCGTTAATGAAAATGTCCAAAAAATTAATTAAGAGCATTTATATTTTTAAAAAAAGTGTGAATTGTTATGTTTAATGGCGGGAAAAATAGATTTTGTCTATTTTATAAATAATAATAAAATCGTACAAGTATATGTATATTCAAAGGCTTGGTTTATTCGAGTCGAGCATACCTCGGCCTTGAAGCCAAGCGGAAGTTTGATAAAAGAAAGGACGGGATGAAGATGTGACAGGTGTCAACGGCAATATGTCTAGTGGCGAGCAAGAGGGGTGGAGATAAAGCAGACAAATGACCAAGGCGCGCTACACGCGATCATGCCGTAAATTCCTCAAAAAGGCCTCGTTATAGCCGTGTTCTCGCTATTACCATGCTCGCTATAACGGGATTATCCTGTAAGTAGAATCAGCAACCAAGATCACAATATCTGCAATGTACGAAAATGCTGTTTCATATGTCCAGGTTTTTGTTTAAAAACACAAGCATTTTGAGTCTCTCAAGGGTCCAGCCTGCTTCGTTTTTGGTCCACTTACTGATTTAATGTGGAAATTTTTTTAAAGATATTTTCAAACATGTTGAATTATGTCGTTGCATCTTAGCATCATTCACGTTTGGTTACGTTGATTGCACACGTAGTGGGCTATCGATAAATCGCCAATGATTGAATGCCCCGCGCACGCTCTATCAAGTACTGAGTAAACTACCTATTTTTTCATTAGTATGTACTACGAAGATAATTATGTGTTAATTCCGTCTTTCGTCCGAGTTCCGTTTTTCTGTTTTAATTTGAACGAAATGTGTTTTTGATGCACAGTTCGATTATAAAATGTGCGACTATCATGCCTTAAATCACATACTTACTTCACGTTTTTCCCACATTGCTGGCGCCGGCCCTGACCTTGACACAGTTGTCTCGCCGCGCCGCGTCATTTCAAAACATTCTTCGAGCGGCAAAGATGTAGGTTTGCGGTTATACTCCGATCCCCACTTTCAGTTTTGGATATTTTGATAAAAATCATCACATTATATTCGGGTAAATACGGTTATATCTACGGACATATTTCTCCTGTTCTTGGCTGAATGTTTGCTAATGTATGTGGTTTTCGCCAATTAGTTACTTGAATCCTCGCAGATTCGACGAATCCTGGATTCGACCGGCCCATCCCTATTATCATATACAACAAACGTATCAACAAATTTTACTTATTCTAGTGGTACATAGTACAACCTTTCTCACAGGAAATAGGTACCCATATTTAAAAGTATGAAATGCTAGTTATTTTAGTTCAATTGTTCAATGTTTAAAGATTTTATTTTGTCATGATTTTTTTCCATATTAAATAGAAGTTTTTTTTTTTAAAGTCAAAACCTACAAATATTTCAGACTTTCGTTACGTATTAATTTTTTAATTCGAGTATGTGTTTTCAGTAATTAAAATTCAAAAGATAAGGCAGCGACTATTTGTGCTGCTATCTTGTACTAAACGAATCAACCATTTGTTCACGGAGTCACGATTGTAGCGACTTCATATTGTTCTAGACCACCTATAGAAATGGATCTTACATTTCTTCGACACCGCTGCTACCTGTTGTAGATTGAAAATGTATGAACAATAGTTAACACTAGCTAAGATCTTGTAGTTCCAGTATGTGTTGGCACAACATTTAGAAGAATGATCCATAGATCATTCTTGAACCAAGATCATTGAATCACAGATCGAAGGGCAGTTTAGTGCAACTGGTCATAAGACACTCAGAGAAATATTTTTAAAATTTACGTCTTTTTGGATTCATAATGTAAAAGTTTAAAACATTTGTTTGCCAGCATCTTGCATCAGCTTAAACACTTTGAACCATGACATGTGTTTATAATAATTTACGAAGAATTTCAGAATCAAAGTAATCAATACTGGCTGCTACAGATTTTATTAAAACTGTTGCCATACATAACACTCACAGTTCAAAAATATATATGTACAAGAAACATCGTTATATAAAAATTAACACTTAAGACACAAGAAGAAAAAAAAAGACAAATACATTTCTGTTGAAATAAATACAGTTAATTATTTTCAGAGTAGTATCAAATAAATATCAAATAAAAATGGCACAATATGAAAAAAAAAAAATTATTACATATTTTTGTACATGATATACATAACAGAGAGCATGAGAAATACATTTCTGTTATCAAAAATGGATCCTATTATGACACAATAAAAACAAATGAGGCATTCAATCTACAGTAAAACTTCGGAAAAAAAAAAGTACAAATAATATTTTCTCGTCTCGCATTAGGACGACCCATAATTTAATTAAAAAATGGGGGGCAAAATAAGACTATTTGTAAACACAGAATACAGCACCAACTGCAATCAAACAATGCAAGAACAAAAAATAAACAAGCAGAAAAACATTTTGCGATGTCCAGAATTTAAATTCTGCATTAGAGTTTTAAAATTTTTTGAACACTAACAGTAAAACACATGTTTTAGCATTCAGTAACATATGAACGAGACTCTATGGGAGCACTGATTTGTGTCTGAAAAGTCCTTCACAGAAAGATTGATCAGACACATTTAGGTATTGATCATCAGCATTCTTTTCTTATGCATTTATAGAATAAAATGTATCATATGAAAGAACACACTGTCTTTAGTCTCAAAGGTTGTCATTTTTTGCCATCTGACACAAAATTCATTCATTAATATTTATAATATAACATAGTCTTGGGAATAAAAATAAAATACATAATAATAATAATGATAGTAATAAGGAAAAAGATAATAGAATATTGAAATAGGTAAAACAAAATCTACAAAACATTGTAATTATTTGTAAGTAATCTACAGTCAAACTGAAATTAACTACTAGTACTGCTGTGTGTATCAACACTGTAACTTAGCTACCAGTAGCTACCTACAAACTATCACTGTACTCTTTCCTAACAAACAAGCAGCTTGCAAAGCACGTAAGTGTCAAATATGTGTGAAGGCACATTGTTGAATTAGTTAGTAGTGTTGTGACATTTCTCAACAGTTAAATATGATTTTTTTACTTTTAAATGAAAGTTGTATTAATTTTATGAAGGGGACAATTTTTAATTCAGATAACATATATTTAATATAAATATTACATTAGTCCTTGAAAAATGTTTTGTAAACTCATGACAATTCTCACATAGTAAATAAAAAAACTTTTGCTTGTAAGTACATGACCACGCACAGTAGTTTTCTCAAATACATATATACATTTTTGCCCGGTACTTAATTTATGATCTTGTTTATTCAATATAGTTCTACAAGGAAAAATTTATTAGCATTTTGCACACAACCCCCTCACCATTTGATCAAATCAGCCTAGTGTTACAGCATATTTGCAATACAGAAAATAATTGGAATAAAGAGTATGTTAATTCTTTTAATATTTTTTCTATATTAAATTTTAAAAAAATCATGTAACCTGAGGATTTTAAGTTTATACTGCCCCAAACAAATTAAAAGTTTTGATATCAGCTTTAAATAATTTTTGTAAACAAATATTTAATAGGCAATTAAATTGATGGATTAAAAGTGGGTCCACTTGATGTCGTGTTCCTGGTATCGATACAGTTCAAAGGTGAATGTCATGAGAAATACTGTGAAACAGGGTTTTGAAAAACACCTTAAACTCAATCATGTTACTCCCTCAATTCTCAGTTCTTCTGAAGTTTTCCATTGCCTTTTAGTAAATGTTGCAAGATTTAAGCGACAAAAATAGTAACTATGCTTGTTTGTTTAATATAGGGATATGGGTCAACTTGAAATTTCAAGCACAAAATTTAATATGCCTATAAGTGATTCTATTTTTTTAGCAATGCCTATAAATGAAGAAAATATGATTACAATGGCATTAGTTCTTTAAATGCATATTTACAAACTTAGTAACTTTAAGGCTTGGAACCATACACCATGTTGGTTATTTCATTATCTTTGCATTACTATTATTGGAGGGCTTAAACTGTAGCAGTCATGATAGTTCTCTTGGATTTTGTGTGTAATCACAAATATTGTCCTTAGATATTTACTAATGTCATCTATTAGCAGTAAAAAGTCAAGAAATTGTTCATAATTATGATAACTTCTGTGACCTTTTACAACTCAAAAATAATTTTTAGTAAATATCTAGTGAGAAAATTTGTGACAACATAAAATGCAAAATTTACAGGAAATTCTCTCAATTAAAAGTAACCATCAAATTATAAATTTAAATACTCGTTTTTCCTCATATGTGTTGTAATCAGGTAGGCAACAAAAAAAAAAAAACATTATGAAGTATTTTTTCAATTCTGATTGGACTAACTAAGAATAAGGAGTTGCATTTTGTGGTTTTTAGATTAAAATAATTATGCTTAATGCATCAAGTGTTTTATTTATTATGAAGTTCATATTTTATGTTTTCAATGATGTCTTTATAAATGTTCGAGCATAATCTTTTTGTTGGTCAGAGAAAGTGATGATATTGTGAAAGTAGGCATATAATTTGTGAATAGTATTCTATTAAATTTAGATAATTATATGACTGTTTAATTAAGGAGATAACAAAAATTCATGTACAAGGAGTTTTACAGAACACTTTCCACAGTAAAAAAATATACAAAAGCAGACACAAATGTTACACATCAATAATTACACAAGGGTCTCCTTTGACTTAAAAAGGAAAGACTCCAAAATGTCTATAGGTTTGAATTGTTGTAACCTCTAACACCTGAGAACTAATTAATGTCTTCCAATGCGACAGTTTTTTTTTTTTTTTTTAACTTCCACATCAAAATGTTGATAGGAAAAAAGAAGGAATGTTTTTAAGAGAAATTTCTTCATTACATTACAGTAATAAAAATTACTTTAAGCTGAAACCAAATGAAAACAACTTTTGAAATGTGTTTGCTGTTTGCAGTAAAAATAAAATCCTCAATTTGCGAAGAAAGACAAATGATTTTAAATTAAATACAAGACATTGAAAATGCCTATTAAAAAATTCACAAATTTTTAGATGCATCACTGTACACCTAGCCCAAAAGTTTTAGTTATTTTCCAGTAGAATTTGTTTATTTCAAAAGTAATATTGAATATTTGATTTGTAGATAAATTAATTACGATTATATGGGAAAAAAAAACAGTGAGCAGACATCTTGGTCTTATTTCAATTCAGGTTGTGTTCATTCTCACATGAAAAGAGATGTTGATCCTTGGTACAAATGGAAACACAATATTTGCTAGAATTTGGGGTATGTTTGGTCATTAGTGTTAAAAATGGTGCTTGCCACACTGTTCTGTACATAATTAATTTCTTTTACATGATTATGAAATATGTGTATATACTCTGAAAAACTGAATATTATGTGTTAAAAATATTATTATGTTTTGATGGTACTTTCTGCACCCTCATCCCTTTCTCTGTTGCAAAAGAAAGCAAGATTTCAAAGTGTCGTATTTCTATAACATATAACATCATGCATTGTGGAACAGCTCAAAGGATTATTTTGTATATTTATCTCAAATTAAATGCACTTCTTTTATAATAATCAACACAATTATTTTTAAGCCTAAATTTTGTTATTTACAATTTGAAATTTCTTTTTGAATAAATCATCACAAATATATATATTTTTTAATAATTTTTTTAGCCTATATTTAATTATTTACAATCTTGTGCTTACAAAATTAATATAAGCACAAGTCAGCTATGGTTCACTCTGTTATGAACAATTATATACAGTAACATTATTAGTACATTTCCAGTACATAAAATGTTCACATAAAGTTCATCCATGATAATAGCATACACCTATATATGACAAAGTGCTTTGCAAGTTGATAACTCACTTCTTGGGAGAAAGAAAACATTTCATAAAACAAAGACAATGGCAGTCATCACATAATCTATCAAAATTAAAAGGTGCTCAAAAACACCACTATACAATATAGTACAAATAGAAACTTTCATTATTTTTTTTTTCAATTCAGATCTAGTTATGGTTTAGATGCAAGCTGCTCGTCAACATGGAATCAAAAGTGAAGACAGTTTTAAACCATCCTTGACACTTCTAATCCAGAACGCTGTTCAAACCTGCTCAAAATTTCATGTCATAAGAACTCATCTTTGATAGGTTGCTCTCCACAGCTGTTACAAGGGTAAAAAACATAATACATTTTACATAGACAATGCGTGCAGAAATAAAAAATAATAATTGCAATACATCTGAAAAATAAATGGCAACACTTTGGTCTTAGAACTATTCATCTTGAAACCAACATAGTAATACGAATAATGCAGGGGAAAGGCAAAGTTTGCAAAAAAAAATAAAAATTGACACATTTACGATGGAAGAATAAGTTATCTTCTTTACTTAAAAAAAAATTCAAGTTAACTTTTTCCTGGAAATGTACACTTCTCATTTTGTCACCGTCACCACTCGAGGCGTTCCCATCAGACAATCACCACCTGCATCCGCACTGGCCACCAATGGTCCGACGTGCGACGCTTCGCGAACAGTAAAACTCCCACTGTCTGTCCCTCCCCTCACCGGGCGTCGTAGAACGGGGGGTTGAACACGGCCCTCTGCTACTGAGGCTGCGGCTGGTTGTGTGGCAGAGGCGGTCCCTGCACAAACACACGAGCTTGACTCTCCCCGCCTGTCCGTCACTTCGCTGCCTCACACAAGTCAGTTGACAAACACGTTTCATGCATTTCATTTACATATTGTGAAGTACACTACATGTAATTATTTAATCTATACAGCGTGTCTGTAAATTGTTGGGGCTGTGTCAGGACACACTGCCTTGGTTTAATGTGAAACATCCAAGACAGCGAGTCAGTGTAACGGATTGAAATGAAAACGAGACATTGACTGCATACTACAACTTTTAATACGAAACAGCCACTGAATGGTACACAATTATATAATAGACTTACTTCACATTTTTGCATATAAAAATTGTCCAAAATACACTCACTATTTTTGGCTTAAATCAATCAATCTAAATAAACTCTATACTGAGTCATGAGCTGCACTGAATAGAAAGGAGCAAGACTGCCGGGTTTTGCCCATCTGCGTGGTCCCCCTTCCCCGCCCGCGACGCAAACTCAAAGGCAAATCAGCTAGCTAACTGTATACGTTAAATAATGACACTGCATTTACATCTCCAAGACTATTAGTTGGGGAATTATTAAGACAAGACAATATTTTAAACCTTTTCAATACGATACAAATTTTTGTTCTAGTACCCAAATGTTGCGGTGTGGTTTTAAAGATGTTTCACGTCAGGACAAGCAATTGTTAAAGAACACGTGTACGTAAATGCAACCCTGCAAAGTTACATGCACAAATAGTGTCAACAAAATTAAATTTTGCACCAGTGCCTTATAGAGGATGCAGGCCTGCAGTGCAATAACAAAACATGTTCAGGCGCTCCACGGGAATCAGGGTGACAAGCAGATTGCAGATGTTTAGAGATAGTTAAATGTGACAGCAACCGGCAGTCTTGTGTACAGCACAGGGGTACGTTTACAAAATTGCAGCAGGAGCCGGACGTATTCAAAACAAAGCATACCAAAGAGGAAAACCTTTGTATGTCTTCACTAACTATTGCCTGCAGGATGTTGTACACCAAACTATGAATGACTGACTAAATATAGCCTCATAGTAAGCAACCACTCAGCAGAACAGCAGCAAAGTCAGAATGGCTGGCATGGGATTTCAACCCAGGTTCAAAACAACAACTTGCTCAATATTATAAAAACTAGTGTTCGAATTGGTACTATTACATAGCGGTACAAAGGTACAACATAATTAACACATTCCACACGAAGGATGTTGCAAGCACAATTAGTAATCTAAATGGTGATAAAAATGATGTTTGTAATGTGCATACAGTGATAGACAAAATTTAGCACGCGTAAAATTAAGGTATTTCTAGGTTGACCGTACTTTTCTATAACAAAGCTTCCTCCACTGCTTAGAAAGTAAGCTTCCAAAGCACGTCCTGTCCAGTACTGACCTGCCGGCCTAACAGCGCTGGGAACTCCCGGCCGACGACAGGAGTGACGCTCATTGTTCACACTAGGAGGCCCGCTCCCTAGCACACACATTCATAAGTTAGTTAGCCTTTATTGCTCCGTAGTGCAGCGGCATTTGGATGGGTGACCATTCTGGTTGTGGCTAAACAGAGAATTTTTTTAGTTATCACTGTCTCTAATGTGTTTCAGTTTTACCTGTGAATGTTATTTGCGTACTTTTTTTAAGGCTTACATTTCAACTTACAGTTTAAAATACCTATTTGAAATGTGTTGGAGTGGTCAATGTGTATTGCACATCCTGTTTCATTGTAGTGTTGTGCTATGGCTTGACGAATTGCATTTGATGTCTGCTACACATTCTTCCAGAAGGGTGAAGACATTTCTGCCTGCCTGTAGTATGTAGGTCTTGTTACAGTATAAATGCCTGAGATTTTCTTAGCGGAGGTCTTAGTATTTTCACAGTGCCTAGAACTGGCTTCAGTTTATAATTTTTGTGGTTCCCTGTAGTCCACCTTATGCATGGTAATTTTATGATGAGTAGCAGAAGAACTCTCCTGTCTAAACCAACATGTTCCAGACATCAAGTGCAACATAAAATCACTCAGCCATAGCCTACAATGAAACAGAACGTGCAATCAACTTTCTGCCAAGCCATAGGAAAAACCTTAATAACATTAACAGGGAACATGCTTTTCCAGCTATAACGGGCAATCATCAGCCACATCTGAAATTCTTTGTTTAGCCATAACCATGAACTTTCATCCGACCAAAACTAAGCCACATAAATGCTCCTGCACATAAATAAAGCACACTCGTCCAGACTGGCCAGATACTTTCCCAGTCATGGATTAACAAAGGCTAACTATTAATGAATATTACCAACATACATGCTTTGGAGCAGGCCTCGAAGTTCACACATCACCCTTCCAGATAGTTGGCCTGGAGTTACCAGCACTGTTTATAATGCTGTGTAAACTGAAATATAAGTATTATAACTTAAAATAAAACATGCCTACTTTGCGATCAAATGATGTTGCTATTTCAACTTCATTAAAAAATGTATGGATAAAGAGACCAACGGCACATCGCTGCATATGACTTTTAAGACTTATCTTTCAGAAATTCAATCTTGTCATACATTCAGGTGCGCCATTTGAATCTGAAATAACTGACGTTTTTACAACAGCCATACATAAAGAACGACACCCATGTGTACACGACGACACCCAAACGTAAAGAACGATGAGCCTGCTTGGGAAAACTATCACAGCCAAAGTGCGCCATTTAATACCAATCTACTAAACAAGCTACAGAAGAACAAGAAAAGCTCTTCTGAGGCAAAGGATGCAGAATACCTGATTGGAAATGCACCACAAGTCAAAACATTTGTTTGAAATTCAGAAGATGCTGTCTCATTGTTTATTTTCTCGTAAGTGGGAGACACCTGACAGAATAACAAGGAAAAACCTCAAATGGAACAGGAGAAAATTAAAAAAGAAACACAACAGGAAGTTAAACCATCTCGTAAATAAGAAACTACAGTCTACACTAGACAAAATAAAATTGAGATCAACCTTTTCTCTTTTCTACAAACATATTAATGATGCAAGCATAATAGCTTTGGTGATGGGCCTTAACTTTCATGTTTGTTTTATGAAGCTACCAAACCAGGATCTCACTCCTGGAGTCGAAGCAGTCATTACACATCTTCTGAACATTAGGACTGAAGAAATCAGGGCAGAAATACTGCATAGGGCAGAAACGGTGCGTATACGTAATAAACATAGCACAACTGACCCAATCAAATATTAGCACTAAAGAAAAGAGAGCTCTACTAGAGCTTAAAATAAAAACATCATTGTTCCACATGCTGACATAGGCTATGATAACTGTTTGTCATGAATGCTGCTGATTATGAACACAATGTTAAAAACTTACTAGCCGATTATAATTGAAAATAAAGGCCACAAAATCCTTTTAAACAAATTGAGCTGAAAATAAAAATTAATTTCTGAAATCATCACTAGCAGACATTTCATGAAGAGATTAATTCCAAAGGCAAGCAGAACACCCTACTATACAAGATTTACCAAATATACAATAACCAAAGGTATCGCTCTATCATTTGGAAGGTGCTACCACTAAACAGACACATACTCTGGCAAGGTAGGTACATTAATAATTTGCTTAAACAAGTCATACCACAACCTGAGTCATTTATCAGAGACTCAAGGCATGAAAATCCTCCAACAAACAAGTACAAGTTTCAGTGAAAAATACCAACTCTGAACCAGACAAGGACTTGTTAAAACTAATGGAACACTGTGTGACCTTAACAGGCTTCTCTTACAAAGGCCAATTTCCAAACCGAAGAGTCTGCCATTTGATCACCTCTGTCACTACTATCCAAGAAATGTGGATGATTCTTTTTATCATCTGGACACATGTGCACTACACACTGTCACTATTCTTGGACCAACTCAACTACCAGCAGAACAGAAAACCCCCACACACAAACATGTAGCTAAATGCAATCTTTCACCATCTTCCAGTTTACAAAAAAAGCACATTTATCACTAGAGTACAGGAAATCTGCAGCAAATACAGCATAAACCAAGAACTTCAGCCTGTTAAGGAAGAAATTTCAAGTAGCCAATGGTTACACAGAAATAGAAACTTTCGGAGTTTTGATCAACAAAGAAACCACAACTTTAAAAACTGGGACCACAAAGAACAATTTGCAGCACTACCATAGAATACATTAGAGAACAACAGAATACATATTGAAAGTACTAAAAAATACAAAATATTAAAGCAGTTCGGAAGCCACTCAATAGACTGAAGGCATTAAAAGGCACTATGAAAGACAAAGAACTGTCCAAGAAACTTTCAGATATTTATAAAGTGTCATACTCCAGCAAAAAGAATTACTATACAGAAAAACTGTCAGATAGAACTCCACTAGTCTAAAATAACATTTAGCAGACATTCAACATTAAAATACAACAGCAATCACTTGGCCATAGCACTATAATGAAACACGACATGCAATCCACTTTGACCATGCCGAACAGATTGTAAATATTTCCAAATTCTGCTACACATTAGGCAGAGAATCTACAGAAATAAGAAAAAAAAACCAAAACCATCCTACTATTACCAAGAGATAATATTTGTACAGATTAAGTAATAGCTGAATTCTTTGTTTACCACAACCATGAATGCATGAACTATTACCACAGCCAATAAACAAGACTTATCCTGTCTGGCCAAACCCTCCTCCCCATCATGGCCGTCCACATAGACCAATCACAGCTAGGCAGTGAATGGCATCTATGTAAATATTTTTGTGCCTTCAGTTGCTAACTGTCCTAGAAGATGGTGGCAACGTCAGAACATTGGGCACATCATTTCATGGACATGGCTTAAGAGGGAGTGATGGGTATGGATGCTTTATTTTCGCTAATTTCTGTTAATAATTTTGTAGGTGTCAGTCCAAAAATAATTTTTTTAAAAGTAAACTAATAATTTTTATAATCAACATTATATTTATTTTGCTTATTTCTGGAATGATTTCCCAGAGAAAACTATTGCTTCTCTTTTTTATAAAAACTACCTAAAAAATATGCATGAGCTTTAAACTACGCCATGGCAGCAATAAAAAATTGTAGTAAGAAATTCCTAAAAATATGTTGTTTTTTTAAGGTAATTATTTTTTACAAGTTATTTGTTGTTTGGATAAAATTTTACTAACACAAAGCATTCTTAAATGTTCCTAGATTATAAAACTTCTGATAAAGTCGTTAAATGTGAAACATGTGACTAGAAGGCAGCACTGGTGATAAACACTACGTATTTGTGATTTTGCCATATGAGTGCTGCCATCTACAGAACACCAATTGGACAAAATCTAGCAGACCCAGAGTTGGAAGCATTTCTCTGACTCTCAGCAGCAGGTATCAGTTACCAGAGGCATGCAGACAATAGGAGACAATATTAGTTTCATGTCCTAACATTTGTTGTGAAGTGAGAGTGCATGTATTCTGGCATTCCTTACACAACAAAGAGAGGTACGTCACTGCCTGGCCGTTTTTCGGTGGAAGTTTTATTCACTACAGCAACTTGCTAAAAGCTAGGTTACAACGTTATTTATGCTCTTTTTCAGTCACAACTGGACATATTTGTATAATTTTAGATCTATAATATATATGTCCTCCTAAGAAGCCAATGTTAATTAACTTAGCGTATGAAGATTGCTAAAACATTAGTTTCATTCAGTATTGGCGTTAGGAAATTTAGACTTTCTGTGAAATAAATTTGTAAGAAAAATAAAATACATCAACAAAAAGATAACGGGTAAAAACAGAACTCACCAGTGATGGGTAAACATCAAACCTTGGTAATGGGCAAATTCATGTGTTCCCAGGTTACAAATAAACCAGACAAACAAAATTTAATGCAGAATTCTTTAAAGTAGCTGAGCGTGATAAGTATACAAGTATTCATTTGAAGGAAAAACTGTAAATTTTTCATCCTTTTTAACTAAATTCTGTTTAACAAGAAGGTGCTATTATTGATTTCTCAAGTGTAGACGATAAACAGGAGTACCGAACACATCACATTTAAATGCCTCTACGCTGAACCTGTGTCATTTCCCCCCAAGACAAGGTATATTATCACCTTTTTTTTTTTCAAGGTTATACTTCTTTAGGTGAATTGAGAGGGTAAAAGTTTAGTATGCATCAAAAATTCAATAAAATAAGTACGCATTTACGCAATACACAACAAAAATTTAACAAGTTGAAAGTCCAATGTGCATGCATGCAGAAACTGCTATAGCCATGAGCAGAAGTCGTCAAAACTAGAGGACCCACGTGTGGCAACATGCACCCGTGTATGTTAACTTTTAATTTGTGAACATAGGGGGGTATTACTAAGCATATTATTCTGTCTAGATTCATAACATTGCTTGATCTTCTTCATCGGCATCAAACTGTAATAGCTAGTGAAAATTTATTTGCCACATCTCTGTGAAGTGTGCCGCCTCACTGTGCAACACCATAACCTACCGGCATCGTGGAGAACGGTGGTTGCGCCATGTGTGGGGCAGGATGGCACTGGTGATGGCCCAGTTTGGGGCCATCTTCTGCTTTCTCCTCCTCCCGCCGCTTCAGGCACGCTGCCTTGGGATTCAAGTTGCGTTCTGCAAAACAGGGAAACAACTGTTGGTCTGCCCCCCTTCACAACACATTTTATCAAGTGTTAAGGAAAACAATGGTTAATGCAGAACATGCCTATTCGCTTCTATGCACTAGGTAACAAAAAAAAATAATCTCGCCCTGTCGAGTACAATAAAACTAGTGATGGGATTTTCGATACTTAGATACCTCGATACCTTTGATACTTGATAGTATCGCAAAGTATCGAGTATCGAAACTGTAAGTTCGATACATTTTTTCGATACCGGAATGCTTGTTGAATTAAGTTATGAGTCGCCATCGTACAAAATACAACTACAGTAGAACCTCGATGATACGTTCCCGTTTCATACATTTTCCCGTGTCATACGCAGATTAATTTTGGTCCCGCCGAAAGTACTACATTTACAATGGTTTACTTTCCCGGAACATACACTTATAAAATCATTAATTTCCTGTTTCATACGTTTTTACGAAGCGGAAAATCCTAAAATTCACAAATTTTTTTGTTAGATATATTCCTCCTGATAAATTACGTTTTAATTAATGCTTTTATTTTGAAAAACGTTCATTGTTTACCTTTGCAAACGTAAGAAAATAACTTTATCGCACCATAGATATGGATAGTATCAGGAAGACTGTGCACTTCACTAGTAGCATCTATGGCCAGCACCAAGCAAGACTAGTGGCGCAAACTAGCAATGATTATGAAAATGGTGCACGCATTTTACCAAGGCTCGGATCTCAAATTTTGTGCATTCATTAATCTTTGAACTGAATATACCCGTTTGTTATTGTTTTCTTACGATCGGATTGTTTTGTATTTTACGTTTCTCAAGTTAAAATTTTATTGAAAATTGTTCTGTTGCATAAAGTTGTTTGTAAAATGAAACAAACAAGCAAAAATTTCTGATTTTCTTTTTACAATAGCCTAATTTTTTATTTCTAATTTAGGCTTGGTGACATTTCCCCCCCTCCAAGAAAGGACTTAAACATTTTGTAAGGCCACTGTTTCTCATGTCAGCTTAACTTGATTATGGACTGTATTTTAAATTTCTGGTGGTTTTATTATCTTAATATATATAAATCTCGTGTCACAATGTTTGTCCTCAATGGACTCCTAAAACACTTAACCGATTATAATAAAATTCGCACACCATGTGCAGTTCGATCCAACTTGAGAGATAGGATAGTTTTTATTTCGATTAATGGTCTTAATAATTTATAATTAATAATAAACTGATTATCCATGTTGATTGGTGTTTAAGCCCGGGAAACAATGGGTACTTCGTCTCCATGACAACGTTGCGTGCTCGAGAGTCGGGAAACCATCGGTGCTATTCGTTTTTTCTTTGGTACATTACAAAGAATTGTATTAAGTTTTTGTCAAAATTAATTAATTTTCATTTTATCTCATTTATTATAACTGTAAATAAGAGATTTGGTCTCATTTCCTCCCCCATTAATACAACCGTGCGAAGCCGGGTCGGGCAGCTAGTATGTATATATAATGATGAATTCATATCTTTCATTAATATAATGCAATTATTTACACATTATGTATTTAAGTTAAATCTGACATTGTGCTGGTATGATAGATTGAATTTATATAGTTTAAAACTAATTTATGTTATTTGTAAAAATTGTTACTTAATGGGAAAATATTTTTCCCTGGAGAATCGAAAGTATCCTAAAGAAGTATCGAAAGTATCGAACTGAGAAAACAATACAGTATCGAGTATCGAAAGTGTGGTATCGTCCCACCTCTAAATAAAACTGATTTTCAAATCGAGTCAAACTCTAGCTACTCACTTGATTCTGCTCAAGTTTTCAAGTCTCCTCCAATCCCTACAAATTGCTATAGATACAAAATTATTGTAAATTGCTATCTTGATAAATTTAGACCCTGGTAAAATTTACAGAAATTTTAGTTTAGGTTGCAAAGAAAAATAATTTCCATAATTTCTTTCAATTTAAAGGCTTGGTTTCATCACAACTATACATCAATGAGAATTAAATTTTAAGGTTAAGACAGTAATAAATGTAACTTTTTGTGGCATTGATGTAATTTACTTGGATTGTGGTGTGTTTAACATTTTGCATTCTCCATTGTAAATAAAACTTCAGGTCATGCGAAAAAAGATGCAAAGGGTTTAGGTTTAAGGGTGTTCGAATGCTAAAAGTTGTTCCCTCATTATTTACGACTACTTATTGACTGGGCCTACCATTCAAAATAGCAACTATTACATTTCTTTGTTGAAGGTTTTATTTTAACACAACTGTTTTCTTGCTCTGTGAAAGCACTTTACCCATGCTGTTCAGAACGGCAGCAAAAAAACTAAACAAAATATGTTTTGCTGTAGTGTTTATTCCAAAGCATTTGTACCATCACATATTTCATATCATGTGTATCCAAATACAGTAGAATCCTGTTATAATGTTTTTCAAGGGAGCACAAGAAAAAAAACATTATAAGCAGGAAAACGTTATAAGCAGGAAATCTCAATTTAGCACTTAACAACTTTAATGTTAAAACCAAAGATAGTATACTTGATAAATTAATTTTCTGAAACAAGCCAACAATTTTTCAACTTCATCTTGTTCCCTGGTTAAATTTTGTTTGTCTTTAAAGATACACTGCCACATTTTTTGTAAAATTGTCTCACGATTCATGATGATAACATTAAGAGTGAGAACGTCTACTACTTCGCCACCTGAAAATGTTTAATTTTGGAATTCCTACGTATGAATGAAAAAAAAAAATATATATATATATGTAAGCAATAGAAAACACTTTTAGTTATGCCCTCACTCAATGGTTGGCAACTTAAATATCGTAGGACTATGTACGTGCATCTGAATACCCACTGGAATGGCAAGGAAGAGAAGAGTTGACTAAGGGTGCCAACTGACACGTGACTATGAACATTGTGCACCTTCAGTATATTGCATAAAATTGTATTTTAACAAACTTCATGTATTGTATGGCAGTGATTGGAAACATAAACATACATAAAGGAAACTTTTTATCGTAAGTGTTGGAATAATTTGGTTTTAAAACATTTTTTCCCCATTTATTGAATGTTAGAAAGCAAACATTATAAGCAGGAAATTACACTATTTATGAACGTTATATGCAGGAAATAAATACATTGTCCTTATGGGGGAAATATTGGGACTTTAAAAATATGACATTATAAGCAGGAAAACATTATATGCAGGAACATTATAACAGGGTTCTACTGTATGCAGCTTATGTTCATTAGAGATTTAAGTCCTGGGTTAAGATAAAAGATGCAAAAAGCTAATGAACACAGAGCAAAATAATTAAAATTTTCACAAAAAAAAAAAAAAGTTTTTTAAACTAAACAAATTTAAATATTAAGATACACATAATAGTAAAATTAAAAAGCTTTTCGGTGCCATTCGTAAAAGCGTAATAGGACATCTTAACGAAATCTTGAACTGTTTTTAAATGATGCATTAACACCCAGAACTGTGCACGCCATTTGGCGGGCCAGCGAGGCTGCCATCTGAAGGCATGCAGGAAACACAGGGACATAGCGCTGACCTCGAACTTGCTGCTCCAGGTTCATGATGACTTCGACGGCCATGTTGAGGATGCCGAGCTTCGTTTGGGGCTTGTCCGTCTTCAGGTGCGTCATGCACATTCTGCCGAGCTCCTTCAGGGCTTCGTTGATGTCTCGGATGCGTATCCTGACGGCAAACACACTTCACATCACACACTAGTGCACAATCACCCCACAACAATTCCTAGCACTTTGTCACACTTTCAAATACAAGAAACCCTCTTTTATACACATACAAATTGAACAACTCTTTCCCATTTGGCAGGGTGATTTCCCACCGCACATTTGATTATATGTATATTATATATCTCACACATTCTACATGATTTTACAACTATCTTGCTAAGCAAATGATCACTTTCAAGAAACATAAAAAAAAATTACTGCACAAATAATGTCTTTTGAATGCTAGGCACTCAATATATGAGCAGTAAAATTTGGATTTCAAAAATTCCTGACAGTGAAATAAGATTAAAAGTAAAAGTGAAGAATAGGCAGATGTTTTTACACTTTTCAGGCCAAGTTGCAAACTTAATAATTTACAAAATGTTTCCCAAATAAAACCAAAAAATATTTAAATTAAATTTTTTTCCATCAGACATCTAAAAAAAAATGCTTTCATCTTTCATTCAAACTAGCAGGTAAAAATGTGTATACTTGAATCATATTTGCAATTTTCACATTTTAGGATATCAAGATTTTTAAATTTTGGTCTGTTTTGACAAGCCAAAATTGAATAATTAAATAGCCAGGAAAACACAGGACTTACATAAGAATTGGTAAGCATGTATACTCACTAAAAGGCTGCCTCATACAGCTAGTAGTACAACTATTAGTACAACACTTATTTCCATGCTATATACATACATTACAAAATGGACAAAAACAAACTAATTTATTTGCCTACAGGATTAGGTACATTACGGAAATTAAAAATAAAGCACCACGTTGTCAATTTCCACAGTTTTCGCGTGATGTTTTCAGGTGTCCTTTGCAAAGCTTGCGAGCCTGCTCACCTCTCCCTCGCATTGTTGGCTTGCCGTCGCTCCTTTTCCCTCGCCGCCTTTGTGTCTGGGTCTTCCTCTTCGTCCGCGCTCGAACAACAGTGGGTGGAAAAAACACATCAGTGTGGGCGTTTGCCGACTGAGTATTACGGTGTTGCCCCTACACCCTCTAGTTCGCCAGAATAAATGCACGCCAAAACACCTACCAGCACATCTCCAGTCTCGAGATACAAACTGTAAACTCTTCAGCACTGGCAAATGCTGAGAACAGACATTTCTTGGCTTTTGTTAGGTAGCACTAGTCTGCCATGACAGAAATTCTGAATTAACTTACCTTTCTAGGACTGAGAAACCAAAACTCAATTCTATGCAATGTCTCAAATTCATTAATACACCCGCCCCTCGAAATAATGCTGTTCAATTTGTACGGTTTTCAGGTAACAACGCCGATACACTTACTGCATGATTTGAAATAGCGCGGTCATAGATTCAAAGTAACACTTTTTTTATATGAATTTTTATGTCTCTGCATGCACAATGACAACTGCTATTTGGTTATCATTAAACACAATGCAACAAATTAATAATGTGACGAATCAAAAACAATTTTTTTTCTTTTCCCTAATAGTTATCTGCTTCCTTCATTATGTATTTATTTCTGATGAGGCCAGTGTGTTTAGCGAATGATTATATTACGCAATTCTGTATGTCAGCAGCAGGTCTGGAGAGAAAAACCAGAAGCTTTCAGGAATATTTTACGGGAATTACATCATTAGATTAAACAATATTTCTAATAATAGAACATGTTATGTTCATGCTTTTTAAAATCTTATTACAACTGAAATATATCTCCCATATTAATAACATTTGTATTTAATAAATCACAAACGTTTTAAGTGCCTACGTAGGAATGTTAAAACGCAAGCTCTATTATGTAAACAATGCTGTACATGGATGTTAAATTTGATGTTATTTTATCTCAAAATGTTATTCAACATTTATTTAAATACACTTAAAATATATTTAGATATATATTAGTAGTGTCAATTGATTTAAACAGGAGTAATGTCTTGATTAAAATAGTAGTCAGCAAGCATAAAATCTTGATTGGAAAACAAATTATTTTTCATTAACATACACACTAATGGAAAAAAGTATTTAATTAGCGCTCTGTTTTCCTGTGTAACTTCGAGGGGCGGGTGTACTAGATTACACTCTCAAGTGTCCTTAACTTTGTTATATAGTTTTGACACAATCACTTCATTACGATTGGAATGAGTAACAATTGTATATTTGATATACACAATGACAATAAATTAAATTATAGAGGTTTGTCAAGATTCTGTTCAAAAATTTTCGCAAATGAAAACAAATAAACAGTATGGGTGATTTCAGATGGAATACAATGTTTTAATCAAATAAATCTAGCACCTGTAAAATAAAAATTCGGTAATATTTTAATTTTTTTGTCACATTATCTCATATAATTATTTCATGTACTCGTAGAAATGTTTTGGCATTTATAATCTGACCGGAACATAGAGAGTATAGGTTGAAACACAAAAACAAGGAAAAATAAAAACCAACCAGTAAACGATAAAATTGGGCGAGTGAGCAGGCACGCAAACCATTGTTAACACCAAGGGTAAAGTGGTGCACATAAAAACTAAACCTCCGCACTCAAGTCACATGGTCAGGTATGCAACATTAATGGTCATGTTACTATTAACGTTAGACACAATTTTTTTTTTCTTTTAACCCTGTAAAGATTATCACTTCCACTCCTGGCCCCTGTCAGTCACAGTTGTGCTTTGTGGTTTTTCATATTTTACTTTTTTAATAACCATAACTACTTGTTTTAGTTTTACTTGGAACATGTCAACTTACAAAAAAAAAAGTTTTATACATATATATTTTATACGAAGTCTAATTATTCATGAAGGAGGCCAATAGACATGATTTGTGCAACCTAAAAAATAAAATAAGTTGTCTTTAACCAATTTTCACTTTGAAGAGCTACAAAACTTAACATTTATTTGAAGTTGCTGTATAAATATAATAAACAAAAATAAAACAATACCTATACAGTGAAATTCCGTTACAACGTACTTTAGAATAACGTATCTTTCAGTTCAACGTATGATTTTAAATTCCCGCTCAAAACACCAATGTAAACAATGTAAAAATATTTCACTATAACGTTAAAAACGTACCCTACCTTTCAATACAACGACCATTCATTTCCAGTTATCAGGAAAATTTTACATGATAGTTACTGATTTTGCGCAGGGGTTCTTTAATATAAATGTACATTACGATTAATTCTTATCACTTTCAAGAATCGTTAACAAGTATAAAACATAAACAAACATTGTACATTGTAGTACAGTAAAACGCGCCATTCGTCCACCTCCATGGATCACACACTTTAGTGCATGAGACGATCTAAACAATTGATTGCTCTCTCGCCCCTCTTCAAGACAATTGTTTTTAGCAGCGCCATCTTTTGGTTATTTATAGAGCACGTTTTAAAAGTTTCAATTACCGCAGATACAAACGTTAAATAAAAATTATATTTTAAATTATATACAAAATAGAAATTCCAATAATGTTAATTTATGCAGGTTAATTTTTGAACTGTTTGGTGTCACAACATGGCCGACACGCTTTGTTTTGCCACGTAAGGTCGGAATGTTGCCTGGCACAACCATGCTCTCGACGCACGCTACTAGTGCGGAGCTATGGTTATCTATGGATGAGAAGTTTGTTTACGTTTGACGTGGCACGAGGAAAACAATATTGTTGATTGAATATTTTAATCAGGATGGATGGCCAAAAAGATAAAAAGAAACGCAAGCAGTTTACTTTGAAGGAAAATGTGGAAATTTTAAAAGAAGTTGACAAAGGCAGAAAAATTGCAGATGTGGCACGGTCGTTTGGTTTGGTTCCCACTACACTGTCAACAATAATAAAAGATTGCGAAAAAATTATTAACAGTCATCTTTATCTGCTGGTCGCAAGAGACTTCGCCTAGATGACGAGGGAATTATATCCCAATAAATGTACATATCTGCAAAATAGTTTAACCAATTTGTCATTTTGTATATGTAGGCCTAGAATTTAGGCTACTGTATTAAGTTCAGTAATTTTTTTTAAATTCTTGTTGTTTTACAAATATTTGCTTCCAAACTAATGTTACATTTGATCCCCTACTACTTTATTTTTAAAAATTCAGAAATACTACGTTTTAAAAGTAACTTTCAGAATAAAGTACTTTCATTACTAAGTATAAAAGTTGAGGCTTTATTGATGTACTTTATAACGAGATTCTACTGTATATAGATTCTTGTCATGTAGACCACCTCAACCTTAGTACACGATAAGGTGGCAATAAAATCATACTGTACACATCCAAGCATATGAAAACTAAAAGCAGCTTAATATTAACCGTGTTGCTGCCAAAAATGTGGACACATACATATGCAACATTAGTTATTGATGTTACAGTATGGCCTGTAATCCTCATTCTGTTCTTGGTTACGTTTTTTACTTCATGATTACAGAACATTTCATCATAGTCAATAAATTAAACAAAAAAGTTATTAGCATGTAAAGTCAGAAAACAGGATTCTCTAAAATAATTGATAATCCTTAGGGGCCGGAAAAATTCGCAATTTGCGATAGATGCGATTTTTTTGCGAATTTTGAGGTTAGATGCGATTTTTTACTAATTGTTGTTATAAATGCTATATTTGCGAAATCGCGGTAAAATTGCCATTATCGGGCGAAAAACCACTATAGAATGCAACAAAATGGCTTGAACACACATTCCTCAAAGTATTTTTTTTGAAAATAGCCACCATAACACAATTACCGTAAACAATAGCTTCTGACAAGGCTTGTTGAAGGAATAAAATCCGAATCCTAACCTTTATTTATAAAACATTCCTTAACCAAATATCACGCATGATAGTATAGAATAAGTAATTTTGTAAATTTATTCTTTACGATTTACTCAAGATACCGTTGAATGTTGTTTAGAAAAGAATGTTCACACTACTTATCGACGCAGTTATTTTGTTTTGTTAGATCACATCACGTTCGCCTACGTTCGCCATTGCATCGTGTGTTGCCTGTTCATGAAGAGTATCTAACCTAACAAAACAAAATTTCCCGGGAAGCGCATCACGGAAACCAACAACCTAGAAAATATCTAGGTCGTTGACGGGATCGTAGTGAACTTGCAAAGATAAAAATGAAAATATTTTAAATGCTGAAAACTACTACAAATATTTTAGTACGCGGTTTTTACATTCGTTGATAATCACTTTAGTCTTCAAATTTTTTTTCTGATCAATATTTTACATAGGGACAAATCATACATTTTGTGGTGCACATTTAGCGTACTGAAGTTGTGACAAAATGGGTAGGGTGAAATGTAAGTCGAAGCTTAAATGTGTGGGTTGTAAAAAGGTGTGGAAAGATGGAGAGAGTGGTGTACGGTGTGACAAATGCGAAGGCTGGGTCCATACGGAGTGTGCAGGACTAGAGGAGGGGGAGCTGGGTAGTCTGGGGCAGGAGTGGATGTGTAAGGATTGTGACAAGGATAACAAGGGTTCAGGAAGTGTAGTGGCAATGGCAGGAAGCAGTGGTAGCCAGGAGCTGGTAGGTGGGGTGTCAGGAACTCAGAGGGAAGGAGGGAATGTAGATGTGGGTAAGGACTGGGCACTCAATTTCATTGGTGATATTCTGGGAGGAAAGATTGTTGAGGGTCTGAGTGGGACAAGGAGGGAAGTCGATTTGAAAGAAGGATTAGGTGAGGTGTTGTACAGGAAGGAGATGGAAATAAAACATAGATTAGAGAGGGTAGAGGAAGAAGTAAAAAGGGAGGATGGGTTGAGAAGTGTGTTAGTAAGGGTCGAAAGGCTGGAGTGCGAGCTGAAGAGGACAAAGGAGGAAGTTGAGAAGGAAAGGCAGATGAGAAAGGAGGCTGATGTGGAGGTAGATAGGCTGCGCAGGAGGGTGGAGGAGCTGGAAGGGAGGGAGAAAGTAAGAACTCAAGCTGTTAAGGCCACATATGCAGAGGCATGTACTGGGGAAGTTCAGGAAACAGGTGTCAGGTTGCAGAATGAAGGGGTAGCAAGGAGGGTGCGGGAGGAGGCCGGCAGTAAGGCTGTGGGTACAAGCAACGTAGATGTGAACAGGCATGAAGAGGGCAGGGATACGAAAAGGGGTACAATAGTTAGACAGGAGCCCGAAGTGATTTTCCTGGGCAGCTCTATTGTGAAGGGGGTAGAATTGCAGGGGGTGGGGAAAGGAAGTATATATAAAGCTGCGTTTGGAGGTGCAAAGATTAGGAACTTGGGGGAGAGGGTAGGCTGCATGAAAGGAAGCAGTAAAGTTAAGGTGGTGGTTGTTCATGTAGGGGGAAATGATGTGGCTGGTAGAGTGGTGGGGAGGGAAGTAGAGGAGGATATGAGGGGGCTAGTGGGCAAGGTGAAGGAGAAGTTCCCTGTAGCCAGAGTTGTGGTCAGTGGGGTACTAGTAAGGAGGGGTATAAACTATGTCAAGGCTGCGGCGGTCAGCGAGGTGTATGAGAGGGTGTGTAGGGACTTGGGAGCCATGTTGGTAGATAGCAGGAAATGGGTGGGGCAGGACTGTGTGGGCAGGGATCAGGTTCACCTAACAGAGAGGGGAAAATGGATGCTAGGAGACCTGCTAGGAAGGGAGACTTCTGGCCATTTGGAAAGGGCAAGGTTTGAGCAGCAGGGAAGAAGATAGCAACTAGATAGTGAGGAAGGTGGAGAGAAGGGGGGTGATTGTGAATATAGAGCCGATAGCAATGCTAGGGAGGAGGTGACAGCTAAAGTCAACAAAACTCAGATTGGTTGGACGGGGAGCGAGGAAGGAGGAAAGAGGGGGGTGGAGTTGGATAGGGCTGCAAGAGTGCTGGAAATCGGGGTTCTAAGGGGAAGGGGCACTCGTATCAGGGCGGAAGGGACAGAGGCGCAAAGGGGAAAATGCCAATATGTAAAAGTCGCAGTTATAAACTGTAGAAGTATATATAAGAAGGTGGAGGAGTTCTGGGGCAGGGTGGAAGCCTATGGGGCGGATATCATTGTAGCGGTGGAGACATGGTTGGACGAGGAAATTAGAGATGGGGAACTGAAGAGAGCACACTTTGAAATATTTAGAAGGGACAGGAACAGGAATGGAGGAGGGGTAATGGTGTGCATGCGAGAGGGACTCTGTGGTAGGGTTGTATGGGTTGGGGGGAGAGCGGAGTTATTGGAGATGCAGTTCCAGGTAGGAGAGAAAAATGTACGGCTGATTGCGGTGTACCGGCCACCAGGGCAAGGGGATGAAGCCATACGGGAGGTGCAGGACAGGTTGGACATGCTAGGGGAAGGCAAGTGGGTGATAGTGGCGGGGGATCTGAACATGCCAGGGGTGGCATGGGAAAAGGGGCCGGAGGGGATGGGGTCAAGGGAACAGAGATGGGCATCTCAACTGGCAAACAGAGGACTGGAGCAGGTGGTGACTGAAAGCACCAGAAAAGGTGCCAGGAGAGGAGAGCAGGATGACGGGAACCTGTTGGATGTGGTACTTGTGAGACCAATGGAGGCGGTCAGGGGAAGTGTGGTAATGGAGGGCATCAGTGATCACAGGATCCCAGTAGTGGAGTTAGACGTGGGCTGGAGGGAGAAAAGGGTAAGGAGGGGAAACGTGGTAAACTGTTGGGGTAAGGCTGATAGAGTGGGGGCAGAGGCATTCCTGAAGGGGGAATACAGTAGATGGGTAGATATAGAGGACCTCGAAGGTAGATGGGCTGCCTTAAGAAATATTCTGCTGCAGATGGCTACACGTTTTGTACCTCAGAGGAGGGTAGGCCAAGGAGGTGACCCTCCCTACTATGGAAGGGAGTTGAAAGTGTTGAAAAGGAAATGTAGGAGGCTGCATGCGAGGGCAAGGAAGCTTGGGGGAGAGGAGATAGAGGCGGAAATGAAGGCGCTTGGGAAGGAACTAGGGAGGAAATCGCGGGAAGCAAGGGATGCTTACATGGAACAGCTGATGGGGGAAGGGGGGACGGTAAATGGGGCGGAGCTCTACAGATACATAAGAAGAGTGAAGGGTGAGGAGGGAATAGGGGTTCTCAGAGGAGGAGGGGGGCAGGAATATACAGAGGACAGGGAAAAGGCAGACTTACTGCAGGAGCAATATCTGGCAGTATTTACAAAGGGGGAGGCATGGGAGGGTAAAGAGGACGACAGTTTAATGGGCAGGAAGGCCTTTGAGCTGCGACTGACAGATGTAATTAAGGTGATCAGGAGGTTGAAAGGGAGAAAGGCAGCTGGGCCAGATGGTATAGGGAATAGTCATTTGAAGTTGGGTGATAGGGAGATTGGGAAGTACCTGTTGGAGGTTTTCAAGCAGTCTCTGGAGGAGGGGAAACTACCAATGGAATGGAAGGAGGCAGTGGTAGTTCCCATCTACAAGGGGGGAAATGATAAGGCGGAGCCAGGAAGTTACAGGCCGGTCAGTTTGACGTCCTGTGTAGGAAAAGTGATGGAGAGGTTGGTAGGAAGGTACGTAAAGGGGGAAATGGAAGATCTGGGGTGGGTGGATAACAGGCAGCATGGATTCAGGATGGGGTTCTCATGCGAGACCCAGATGGCTGGGCTGTTGGAAGACCTGGTGGAAGCGGTGGACGGGGGGAAGCAGATAGATGCAATCTTTATAGATTTTGAAAAGGCGTTTGATAAGGTCCCCCATAGGAGGTTAATGGAAAAGGTTGAGTTGCTGGTGAGGGATGGAAGGGTGGTAAACTGGGTGGGTGATTTCCTGAGGAATAGAAGACAAAGAGTGAGAGTGGGTGAGGAAAGCTCCGAGGAGGGGGAAGTGACGTCGGGGGTGCCACAGGGGAGTGTGCTGGGGCCTCTGTTGTTCACAATTATGATAAACGATCTGGGGGAGGGCATGAAAGCCAGATGGAGGCTATTTGCAGATGACTGTGTAGTGTATGAGGTTGTGGGGGAAGGGGGATGTTTAACAGAGGACTTGATAAGGTTGGAGCAATGGACGGAGAAAAATGGAATGTCCTTGAATGTTGGTAAGACAAAAGTTGTCAGATTTACAAAGAGGAGGAAAGTCACACGAAATGTATATTACTGGAAGGGGCAGGAGATAAGAGAGGCAGCAGGATATAAGTACCTGGGGGTGACACTGAAAAATGACCTAGGATGGGCGGAGCACATAGAGGGGGTGGTCAGGAGGGGAAGGCAGGCGCTGGGGTTGCTTGGTAGGACCCTGCAGGGAGCTGGGAGGAGGACAAAGGAGAAGGCATACTCCACATTGGTCAGGCCAATGTTGGAGTATGCGGCGGCGGTCTGGGACCCCTACCTGGTGACTGAGGTGAAGGAGCTGGAAGGGGTGCAGCGCAGAGCGGCTAGGTGGGTGATGGGAATGTGGAGAAGGAGGGAGGGGCAGGATGGGAAACTGCATAGCCCAACGGAAATGATTAAGGAGTTGGGGTGGGAAACGTTACAGAGGAGAAGAAGAGTGGAAAGGTTGGTCAGGATGTTCAAGGTGCTGAAGGGGGAAGGGGGATGGGGGCAATTGGGAAGCAAAGTACATAGAGGGGAGTACAGAGGACGAAGAGACCACAGATGTAAGCTCCAGAGGGTGTGGAGGCGGACAGAGAGAGGGCGGAACACCTTCCTGGTGAGGACGGGGAGGGAGTGGAATGGGCTGGGGGAGGAAATGGTGGAGGTCAGGGATGGGAGGGAGCTGAGGAGAAAGCTGATGGAGGGGGGGGGGAGAGGGGAGTGAGTGGGAGTTCTTGCCACCGGGTGAAAGCCCAATTGCAGGTTAAGTAATAATAATAATAATAAAACTCGAATCGTCAGTGTGTTTCCATCTGAAATTACTAGTGGTCAAACGTTTGTTTACAAATACCGTTTAATGATTTTGGTTTGTGTTAAAATTCGTCATAATGGGTATAAACACTATTACAACTTCTTGTATTGTTATGTAACTTTAATATCTTATGCAAATTTCTCAAAAATAGATGCTAATTTCTGGAAAATAGATGCTAATTTTCAACATCATAAATGCTAATTATGTAATAAATAGATGCTAATTTTTCCAGGCCCTAATCCTTCATACTGTTATCATGGAAAAAATTATTATTTTGGTGAGTGTAAATATTTTACAGATCTACTCAACTGGCATTCTGTAGCCCCAGGACCACACGACTATAGGGCCCCACATCCACTCGTTTTATTTTCATTTTCTTGGTTTGTCTGATTTTATGTGAAAAAGAATGAAAATTAGTAAGAAACTGAACAATTAAATTGTAACTAGCATGAATTTTTCAAGTGCTGGTCAATACCTTTCAATGTCAATTAGGATTTAATCACATCGTATTAGAAAAAAACTTTCAGGATTTTACTGCTTCATGTAATGATGCCATTTCAACAGGGATTGATTGTTAACTTTTTTAAAAAGTAAGCAAAGTATAATTTCTCAGGAAAGAATATTTAAAAATCTTAAGCTGAATTTTCAAACCCATAATCAAAATTTTAGTTATAGGTTATCTTAAAAGTATTTTTTCAAAGAATTTAATTTTAAAATTTTTCAGGGTAGAGCCCCCGAATGTCCTTTCACCGAATGTTCATACCTTTCCCCTCCCAGGCCAATAAGGCCCCTCTTCCAAATAGTACACCCCTCAAAAGTAAGTGGGCCAAAATACCAGCAGTCTAGGACCTCCACTTGCGTGTGGGCCACATCCGGCCCATGACATTTTTTTCGCACCGCCCACTTAAATAATATTTTGACAAAGAACCAAGAAATACATGTATTGTATATTATCAGTTTTTGCTTTTAAGTAAAGTAAGTTGTTTGCAACACTTTTCAGAAACCACAACTTTCTCACAGAAATATTGAAAAATATTGCTCAATATTTGTAATCTATATACTATTTCATGGTAAAACTTAGTTTTTTTTTTATTTTGTAAATAATTTTTTTTAAAATTATTTTAACTACTTTATAACATGCCAAATATTGTATCCATGTGTTTCTGGTCTCCTGTATCAGTTTCAAGAATGACATCTGGCCCTCAAAGTCAAGCAACACTGCTCTAAATATAGAGATTATTAGTACTCGCTCTTGATCACCCATTTTTCTAGAGAATGTACGAAATTAAGGAATTTAAGAATATACCCAACCCTAAAGCTAATGCTTTTCAAAAACTATGCATAGAATTGGCTCGGAATATGAATCAATAAAAATTTATTCTTAACTCACCCCTGATTTATAATTTTTATATAAAATAATGTTCTTGCATTTAGACCCCATTATGGCATTTATTATAAATTAGTTCATGTTATCTTACAGAGCAAGAAGACCTGAATGATTTGGAGCAGGTATTCATCACCAATTAAAAATATTTGGAACAGCAAAAACACATAAAATGTATAAAGTTATACAGCTGTCAGTCTTCGGAGGTATTTCATACATCGGCTCCAATCTTCCTTTGAGTGACGGCTTGCAGAGCTAAAAAAAATATCTAATCACAAAAGAAAAAAAAGGAACAAAAAAGTGTGCTTGTAACCAACACCGAAAAACTAAAAGAAGTTGTCACACAGATCATCATGCATAATTTTTAGAAAAACGTATTCAGCCATGGATAAGTAATAAATGTATTAACGTTTCTTAAGTTCTATCACAAGAGTATACAGATGCGGTTTGCATTGTTTTTAGAAATAGTACAAACTATATAGAAAAATGATTATTATTATTATGAAGAAAGCTACTAATAAAATTTATATGTACATCAAAAAGTAGTTAGCAATAAAAGGTATCACAAAAAAATATTTTGTACAAAAAATAAATTTGAAACCTGTTTTTCCTATACAGATATGGAAGTATCTGAATCTAAACGTATTAAAAAAAATCTTGGAATAACCCCATTAGCTATTAAAAAAATACCTACTTTACAGTTAATAAAAAAAAGGAAGATATTCGAGATGAAATTGGTAAGTTCCAAGGAGATACCAGCCCCAGTTGAGGTAACTGACAGCAGGTGACTTGAGTGCAAGAGCGAGACAAGTGAGGAGGCATGCTGACTCCAGACACGAGAACGACCTGGGCCGAGGTGTGGTCCAGGCGATGGTGGTGTGCGTGCTGCCCACTTACCTCTCCCGCACGTTGTTCGCCTGACGACGCTCTTTCTCCCGCACCGCCTTGGTGCCCGGGTCCTCAATGTCCTCGTCAGCGCTCGAACAACAGTGACGAGAGAACACAAGTCCAGTTCACAAGCAGGGAAACACCTAACCTAGCTACAACTATTTACCTTCACCTTCCATTTTTGTATCCTTCAGCAAATTCCTAACAGATTTTCTCATACTAATATCGACCAAGTGGCATTCGTTATTTCTCATGCCATATAAAAAAAGCAAAGAGGGAAGACAATAAATTACTTTTGAAAATAGTTACAGATCTGAGAAAACTAACTGCAAGTAAATAAAATGGTTTGTACAACAGTCACTATATACATATTAGATGTACCTTTATGAGTCCAGATATAACAACATAAAATTATTTAAATATATATATTTAATATTTACATGAAACATTGTTCAACTTGAAAAAGCAAATCCATGAACGACAATCTTAATTTGTTAAATAATGAAACTTTGATAACTATAATTATATAAAAATTTGATACCTGTAACTATAAACAATGTCAATGTAAGATGTGGATTGCTCAGAAGCTAGACTGCTAGGAAATTACTGAAAGATAACGATAATTTTTTTTTACACAATAAACTTATTGTGCATGTTTATATACTATAAATAAACAATAATACCTTTTTTATATCTAAAACATAAATATTACAACAGTAGAGTTAAGCTCGGAGACTCGGAGAGAGTACCATCCCCAATATTAAACGTACAAATTCCTTTGAAAGTTCTACAAATAAATTGTAAACTTTTAATTGGTAGGATTAATTTTAGGTTAATGTTAAAGTAACTTTTTTAAAAATATTTTACAGAAACACTACCATTCCCATTCATTGTACGTTGATATTTGGAAGAAAAATGGAGCCTTGCTTACTGCACCAAATAGAAGAAAATGACAGGTTTCTTAATTTTGCTTTATAACTTATACACACATAGCAAATAGATTCAAAATTTCTTTCCCTAATTAAATATTCCTTGTCACATAAAAACAGGATATGGATATATATAATATATATAATACACATATATATATAACATATAAATAACTAAAGCCAGGTTATGAACTACACCTAACGCAAGACGCAAAGTATTCAGCTACCATATTATAGAGTACTGGTTTATAAACTACGTAATGCACAATAATATAATGTAAGCACTGTACAAATTCTAACTTTTTTTGCTATTTGGCTAGCATTTCCGATAGCCGTATTTGAAGAGAGGAGTTTCGAAAACTTTGAAAGATGCAGACCTGTGTATAGAAGACCACCATGTTCCTTTTTATTATATGTATCAGGTTTACACTTGCTAAAATTTCACACAGTGAAAGATAATACCAATTATAAATCAAATTACTAAAAATTTATTTTGTTTTCATGTTAAATATGAATTATCAAAAGAAGCCTGGGGAAGAAATTTGTTTCCTTCAGTTTTACAATTTCATGTTGTTGGGCTAGTGATGTCATATGACTTGTGTACTTTATAAACTACAGTGATTTTATTGAATTGGTTGCGTGTTGTGCTCTTGCGACATTGCGTCTCTTATGGAGTTTATAAACCCGGCTTAAAACAAACAAGTATCTAACTCCCTATTATGAGAGTTAAGTCATCAGCAATTTCAAAAAATACTTACTATCTCCTTGATCGTTTGGAACCTTTCTGACCCGATGTGGAGTTGGCAGGAGCTGTCGCGTTGGCAACAACACTAGGTTGAGAGCTCACCAGGTCATTACTACTGGCCGTTTTGACATCAGAATTTCCTGGCGGCTCTTTTCGCTTTTCTGAAAATTTAAACCAGACGTACGTTAATTTTATACTCATGATTTTTTTACTGTCTTTCTTACAAATCACATCGATTCAGCATTTGTAGCATGCTCACTTGAAAATGGTCCTAATGTGGACTAAACATACTTAAATAAAATAAAGCACTGACATGAAAATAATTGACTTTTTGAGCCATATTTTCTATGCAAGTTTGAAGCTGCATAAATAAGCTTTGAATCTTAATATTAAACACCAAACACTGCTAACTTTAGCACAGCTCTTAAATATGTATTTCTGATTTGTTATTAAGAACTGAAGTTAGGTTTGTATAAAAAATTATTTAAATTTGCATATTAAGTAATTTCTTAAGAAATTATTTTTTTTTTTAGCAACACTTCATTCTGCACTAATATACTGACATATACAGCAGAGCAGTATTGTCATGAAGTGAAAAAAAAAAAAAAACCACTTACTTGCAGAACCTCCCGACAACCTCTCAATTTTGATTGGTCCATCTGTGTCGGAGGTAGGAGTGAGGCCAGTGTACGAACTAGGAGTGGCGCCGACGGTTGAACTTGGCGTCCCGGGATGTGGACTCTGCAACGACGGAAGTGGAGACTCACATGAGATGTTGCAGCGTCCAGCGAAGTTAGCATAATCCTGCAGGTTCGATGGCATCTATAGTTTAGTGGCCTTTGAATATTATATCAGTTGATAAGCAAGGAAATATAGGACTGAATGACTAAGATTTTTTTCGTTCAGTTTCCTTCAATACTCCAAAGCAAAATAAAATGGTCAAAATAATAACAGACGTGGCCTTGCCTGAAAATGTCTTTGATACAAGCAAATAAAACATGTATTTTAGCTTTAATTACCCAATTTGTGACACATTTATATGAATAAAACATTATATATTAAAGAAAATATTTACCTCACTAACAACACATAAATTATAAAATTAATTATATCAGAACAAAACCATAATTATACTTAAATATTCTTCACAACTTTTCAGGGTTTCAAACCCTTCAGGCCTAGTTAAATTCTTTTATGAAAGGAAATTTTCATTATTCAGACCATGCGTGTGACCTTCCACAGCTAAAAAATGATGTTTAGTAAACATGAGGTGGGAAATACACCAAAAATGCAAGAGACCTACGGGAATAAACTGGCAAGAAGAAATGAAACAACTAAGTGGCTCTGTAAGGTAGCATGAAGCGTGCGTGCGTACCAGGTGGGAGTCGACTAGCGCGGCAGGGTTGTGGTGGTGGTGGTGGTGGTACGGGCCCAGCAGCCCGTTGGAATGTGAGGCCTGCAGTCCGTGGAGCCCCAGCGCCTGGCTCTCCGCGTGGTTCCGCAACACGTTGATGGCGTCGTCCAGTCTCTCCTCCATGCGAGCACCCTGGCACACACAGGTCGCCCAACATGCACCGTCTTCCCCCGTGCCGCACCGGCCACCGACACTACAGCGCTCCTCGACTAACTGGAGCAACGTTTCCCGGTTGCCCTGGCACCGGGCTAGGTCCCGATTCATTACTAGGGAATAAAAAAATTGTAATGAAAATATATCTTCAAACATGTACATATAGTCTTGTTTATCATGACTTACATATTATTCAACATACCACTGGCGAGGGGGGAAAGAAAGAGGTAAGACTGCAAGTAGCAAGTGTGAGTGTAGTCTTTTTTGTTGCTTCAAACTATCAGAGCTAATTAGTTATTCCAACTGTTTTTTTTTTATTTTTTTTATTTTGTTGTAAAACATGAATATTAGGTATATAATTTGTAAAACCCTTATCACCCAATATTCTATTAAGCGAAATTCTACTGTGTTTTTTAAACTGTTTTACTTTCGGCTTGTAGACTAGAATCGATTTTACAGACACCAAACAATAAATCATGTTCACCTGTTAGATTGTTTTACCAAACATGTTTTATCTTTATGTTATATGGCCTTCAAACAACCTGTAGTTGAGCCATGGAGATTCTTTAAGTTGGTAACCACTGAACTCAAAACAATTTTAAATAAAAATTTGTAAACCCTAAAGTCTCGGAATCACCTGGCATGTTGGATTTTTTTTTTGTTCCAGGATTATTCATTAAAAAAATACTGCTAAAATGGATCCAATAGAAGTAAAGTTGCATGCACTAACTAGCTTCGAAGATAAAAGAAAATTAAAGACAAAACACACAACATATTAAATGTTTATATACTTGCACATTTCTGGAAATAGCCATTAAACTGAACAAGTTGAGTAAAAATGCAATTACCTAACATTACAGGCGAGGCAGAGCATTAAAAGTACCAATGAAAGTAGGTGTACACTATTTGTCAACGCCCGCATGGTCCGCATTGTACATATTTGATCTTGGAAATTCAGATGGGAATCAGCAAAAGGGAACAAAATCTGTATGGTCCGTACGATGCGCATGACTGAACAACACAGAGGATAGAGCACACTTTTGGAAATTCTGATGCTCAGAATGCAGTGTTAATAATACTACCTTAAATAAAACTGATTCGTGCGATTAGTGCGTTGGCTAATAGTGTGCATCTACCTTTAATCACGAACTCAGATTTTTGAATGTAGGAAATTTTATTCTCCATGCTGTACTTGTAAAATAGCAACTTACAAATCAAACAAATTGTATTCACGTCGGATATCACATGGCCACGCAGAACACCTGACCACATTGGCCTCATCTTCAACACACACTTGTGCAAAGAATGAATGGCCACAAGGCAAACACTAGGTCATTAACCTGCCAAGGAGAAACAATAGCAGCACCTTCAGCATGGTGCAACCAAGGCTTTAATTCCTGCTAAAACTATTGAGTGGTGAATACTCTTAACAATTTCAACAAGAGTTCAGAATTAAGACTATGGGAACCAGGCATTTTTAAGTTCAGTATGTACTTTGCTGCTGTTCAAAAATGCATTCTGTGCACCACTTAGCTTGATACAATCATTACTAGCAATGCTCAAAACAACATACTAAAAAATTGAAATTAAAACGAAATCAGTTTGGGAACATGAAATCATTAGTCATACAATGGTAACTAAGTTCCCAGAAAAAATTATGCAGGTAGAAAATCTTTAATTTCTACTGTCTGCATTCACCAAAACAATTTGCATAACACTCGGGTTATTAGAGGTGTATTGTTTATGGCAATATGACCCTTCTTCGCATAGGTTAGTCCAGCAAATAACACCTACTAAGACATGCTGTATATGTCATGCAAAAAAAATTAATGAATAGATTTTTAAGACAGGTTAGTATAACCACATCACTAATAACACTATCATACCAATCAAACTGCATTGCAACTGTAATGAGTTATATTAAATCTGAGACGTAACTTGTGTAAGCTTACCATCTCTAAGTACTTAAGTACATATTATAAAATTCTAATCAGCAACAAATTAGGTGATGTCATAATAGTTGCTACAATTAAATAATTTCACATGGAATTATAAATGGGTTTGTAAAAAAACTTATTATAAGAACCAATTCAGACAATTTTTTTCATTAATACAGATTCCGAAGTGTTGATGAAAGATAAAAAATGGAGTAAAAGGAATGAATGTAATCATACGACAAAAGGCATGCAAATACTGTGCCGCTTGGAAACTCACAATGACTTCTTCATGATCCCGCAAGAAGCCAATGGCATCATCTAACCTCTGCTGTTCTGGTGCAGACTGGAGTTGCAATGTGACCAACATTAACAGGAAACACACGAGGAGCAGGCAGGGATAAAACAAAAGAAACAAAACCAAGGCATTACACAATCATGCAAACCAATAATAATAATATATGCCATAATTAATGTGATGGGGATAATAAAAAAGTGCACTAAATATTTTAACATTCAAAAACAAAATGATTTTCAAGCAAAAAAAATGACATTCTTGAGTTACCACAATCATTTAATAAATCATTCTCTGATGACCCAAAATATCATTTTTGTTTCCAAAAATATAATTTTTTTTTCCTAAATCTATATACTACATATAAAAACATTGAAAAAATTTGTCATTGTCTGCAGTCAAGGCAAACTGATACATAAAATAAATCCAGTAAGTAATAAAAATTGCAAACACCACTTTCCAAATAATAAATTAAATATTAAATCAACAAAAATAAATTATAAAAATTAAAAATACTACGTCTGAACATAACTGCAATATTATAATATGAGCAGGCTACATTTGAGTTTCCTTGGTATCTACAACCACGGGAAACACTATCTGACTCGTGCAAGAACCCAACATAAATGCACACTACCAGGCAATATGGCAGGGAAGACTTATGATATGATATAGACCAATTCTGTATTATGCGCATGCTGCAATTTTTCCAGCTATTTTAGTTTGTTCAGTGTTTATCATTACTGTTGGTTTTCACGCTAGTTAAGTGTTTCCTGTTTACATTTCTGTGATTATTATTATTATTACTACTACTACGATTATTATTATTAATTATTTATTATTATTATTATTATTATTATTATTATTAAGAAATCTGAATCACGGTCATAATGTGATATCGGAGACTTTTACAAACAGTAACGATCATCTGCATTTTTTCTTTCTATTGGCAGGTTATTACAACTTGTTTTAAATACCACTGTAAGTATTATTTATTAATTTTTTTATTTGTATTTCAGTCAAAACTATATTGATGTCTGATAATCTGGCCATCTCGCTGGTCCAGCAAGGTTGTGTTCCCAAATGTGCCAGAGTAATAATGAAATAGAACACATTTGAATACACTAATGATAAAATAGCACTTCAGCATTTGAATTCAGACATTCAAAGCGACACTATGTTTGATAACCCCCCAACAAAGCATTAACTTCCGTCCTGCAACGAGACAAGAGTTTTGACAGTTCTGTGGGCAAAAAAAATTGTTCAGTGTCGGCTAAAAAGGATTATACTTTGCAGCTTGCGTGCGTGGTCTACATCCACCACCAGTCCGGGAGTGGGGCAGGCACCGGCACTGGCACTCACCATGTGTATGCGGTCGGAGGGGAAGTGGGGGGAGTTGGGAGCGTGCGCCGCGCTGCCGGGGACCCATGGCTGGCCCCCCGTGCTGCCCCCCGTCAGCGGGGGCGGGGAGCTGACGGGCGTCGAAGGGTTGGAACTGTAGCTGCTGACACTCTGGTCCGTCGGGTATATCTGCACACACACACACACACACACCTCTGCGGGATAACAACTAAATATATCATTCATATCCACCTAAACTTATATAAATATTTTAAAAAATTTAAATAAAAATTTTAAATATTAATTTACTTGTTAAGAAATTTTAATGTAGATTTCAATTTAATTAAAAATCAAATAAGCTCAACGACTTGTCAAGCCCCAAGACAAAAAAAAATTATACCTACAGTGAGTTATGACTATAGTTTTTTAGAAAAAATATTTTTTTGAATATTACCAACATTTCCAACCCATTCCAAACCTACAGATCCAGCCACGTGCAGAGATACAGCATGTTTACGTGGTGAATAAGCGGGGCATACGCCCCGGGCGCAAAGCTGTGGGGGCGCCTAAATCGCTTGCATTGGTAATTCCTACTACAACTGGTAACTGGTAAAACGTTTTTTTAACTTGCATGCCAGGAATGTCTAATCTGATTTACAATATAACATCTCAACATATTTAATGAATGAACAAGTCTGGTGATTATACGGACTACTTTATGGACATAGTGGGTTCATGCATGGAAGTTACAGTAGCACAGAAACATGTAGGTATGGAAAATGCTTAAATGGCACCATTTTTCCTCCGTGGAAGGGCCCCCCGGACCCCCCCGCTTTATCGGTGTGGTATGTGCAAAAAAAGGTGGGGGGAGGGGGGGGCGGCGGCGCATGAATCAATTCATGCCCCGGGTGCCAGAGACTCTAGTTGCGGCCCTGCCTGTGAACTATGTCAACATCGCGGAGATGCACTCACGGAGGCGAGGGCCTTGCCCAGGGTGTCGCCCGAGGTCTGGGGCTGGATGCCCGCGGGGCTGTGGCCCCCGTACAGCGCCGCCGCGGGACTCGAGCTGGGCACGCCCCCCGCCCCGCTGGAGGCGGCCGGCGCCACGCCCGCCCCGCCGCCCCGGAAGCTGGACATGGGGGGAAGGCTGGACACGGGCGAGGGCTGCGGCCCCAGGAGCGACGTGGGGTCGGGCTGCGCTGGGACCACGCCGCCGGGGGAGATGGCCCCGTAGCCCTGCGACACCACGCACACGCACACCTATGTACACTTCCGCCGTAAAACAATACAGATATGTCGTTCGGACAGTCTGGGGGCAAGGAGCATAGATGTAAACAAAGATTTCACTCACAGGCCAAGAATATTTCCTTATTTTTTCTCTCTCTGAAATCGGCAAAAAACAATTCTGACATTACCAACAGCACAGCACAAAATTAAGGAATTTAGTTTCGTCCCGAACCACGTCGGATTCCAGGGAAATGTATAGAATTCCTTGGGCTCAGAATCTAGGCTTAAATAATAAATTTATACGTACTTATAAAATATTGCATTAGTTGTACTTCCATGTCTTAACATTCATGGGAATAAATTACTGATTATCATCCGGTTTTATTAGATACTTAAGTTTGTGTTCGTTGATGCTTTTAAACTCGAGAATGTCAGGTTAACCTATTTGTGTTCTAATGCCATCTTTGGTGCCTCGAGTGGTGATAATAAATACATCAAAGCCCATCTTTTAATAACCAACTGGCTTGTTCTAAAGTGGTGGCTATTATTATCGCAAATATGTACAGTGCCTAAACAAAAGTTTAAGACCACGGGCTTATTTAATATAAATTTACCTAGTTTTTAAATTTTTAGTTATCATTTTATGAATATTTTGTGAATACTGCAGACCATCAGATATCTACATATCTACCCAAAAGAAACATTGTGATACAACATCTATTTTTCAAGATGCAATTTTTTTTTAATTTTGTTACTTATTATAAAACCCTTAATTTTTAAGTAACAAAAATGTTGTAAATACTAAACTATTTGGTTGATTTTAGTAACATATTTTATCCAGTATTTAAAGATGTGTTTACTTGAATACTTAAATTCACATGTTTAACTTTTCTTTCATTGAAAGTTGTATAAAAATTTTAGTTGAGTATTTAAGTCCATAAATTCGAAAATATTCAAAGGTCAACCTCTATGTATTGCAACTGCATTCTTTTTTGTTACACTAGCCCCTCTGGGAAAGCCTTACTAGAGCTGCCCTTGGTTAACATAAATATGTACCTATCAATTTATTATTAAAAGTTTAATAGTAGTGCAATACTGGCACTGTTCTTAGATACCAATCAAAGATATTCTTATGAATAATGTTATCTATTCCTTTCCCTTTTGAATATGACAAAATGAAAATGATAAGAATGTGACTCATTACATTTGACATTGAGATCATCTATTTATAGAGCAACAATTATTTTAAGTATTTATTTTACACCATCTTGGATTCCACTTAGCTTAAAATATTTTTTTAATCCTGTATATACATAAATATTTGTGCATGTATGCATTATTGTAAATGCCTCACAACATTGTTTTTATTTATACATTAAAAAGTTAAATAAGTTGTGCAAAATATGCTGAATGCTTTTATGTTAAAGTTACTAGTATAAAATATATTTTTTTTATATGTAACTTAAGGCAGAAAGCATTCTAACTACTTCTTGGCTTCTGAGTTGAGGCCTTAAGGCCTGATTTGATCCTCCTTGCAATAAAGCTTCAGTGTTAATATTTTTTTTTTGGTTCGACATGGCATAGGTCTTAGCTTTGGCTACTTGTTAAAGTCAACACTTGTGAGCTGGTTGTGCTTGTTATCATTATGTTGTAGTAGCCCTCGTAAAATGACCAGCTGCTTCATTGCGGAGCCTACAGACTAGAGCCAGTTAGTAAACGTGCATGGCCCCCACAAGGGTGGAGCTGGGTGAACCCCTGAGTCCAGGGCCTTACCTGGGGGACCCAGCCCCGTTTATTTTCAAACATTTATCTATTATAATTTTTTTTACAAACTAGAAAAACATAACGGATTTTTTTATTCCAATGAAATTTCAGAAGATTCCACACCGACAGGTAATTATATGTTAAAATTTAAAATAGATGTTAATGATAAAACGTTTAATAAAATTTCTGTGGTTATTTTAAAGAAAAAATAATTTTATAAATAAAGCTTAGTTTGGACTTATAAAATAGTAACCCTAGTATTTTCAGGTTGAATCAACATTCTAAAAAAGAGTGTAGGTAAGAAATAACCATGCAATCAGTAGCGGATACAGAAGGGGGGGGGGGGGGTAATGGGCTCAAGCCCCCTCCAAAAGCATCTGGGTCCACTATTGTTTTAGTGTTTGCCTTGATGAAGCCTAGCCTCAGCTGGGTCAGGCCCTCCCCAAACCAAAATCCTGGATCCGCCACTGCATGCAGTTATAATGTATAATTGAAGGGTCTCCGATGATCCTGGGTCCAGGGGGGCCGTGGTGAAGGCGGTAAGGGCGGTGAAGGGCGGAGAAGGGCGGATAAGGGCAGAGAAGGGCGGATAAGGGCAGAGAAGGGCAGAGAAGAGCAGAGAAGGGCGGAGAAGGGCGGAGAAGGGCAGAGAAGAGCAGAGAAGGGCGGAGAAGAGCAGAGAAGGGCGGAGAAGAGCAGAGAAGGGCGGAGAAGAGCAGAGAAGGGCAGAGAAGGGCAGAGAAGGGCGGAGAAGGGCGGAGAAGGGCGGAGAAGGGCGGAGAAGGGCGGAGAAGGGCGGAGAAGGGCGGAGAAGGGCAGAGAAGGGCAGAGAAGGGCGGAGAAGGGCGGAGAAGGGCGGAGAAGGGCGGAGAAGGGCGGATAAGGGCGGATAAGGGTGGAGAAGGGCCGAGAAGGGCGGATAAGGACCGAAAAGGGCGGAGAAGGGAGGATAAGGGCGGAGAAGGGCGGATAAGGGCGGAGAAGGAAGGCCGGCACTGACCATGGGGTCGTGCGCGAGGTGCATGGACGGCGCGGAGAAGGCCGCCTGGCTGAGGTGAGACGGCGCCCCGGCCGTCAGGAGGGAGCCGGAGCCGTAGCTGGCGTAGGGCGTCGCCTGCAGCTGCGCGCCGCCGCTCCACGGGTCCGCCGCGCCGCCGCTGCTGCCGTCTGCCGACACAACCACACACACTCGCACTCGCGCCGTCGTCTCCACGGAACAAGGAGGGAAATAAGGAAGTGCGACTCTTGCAGTGGAAACTGAAACCATGTGTCGCTATCTGTTGGGCGGGCCCATAACTACCAGCAAATAAAAAAAAATCGGAACAGAGGTTCTCATACAAAGTTTTTTTTAGTTAATACGTTTTTTTTTTGTTATATTAAGTTATCTCTAATTGATGGGAAAATACTTAAAGCTGTTTTGTAATAAACCGTCATGTAATAAATAAAGGAGTAGGAGGTGCAAAAACTCATTGTATTACACGCCACAAAATTAGTGGCCACCTAATTTGAGTGAATTTTCACTGATTTGTTTTGCCTGATAATAGCTAAATACATTACTTCACCTAATAAATTAATGTAGTTATGTCAGCAATATATTATGAAAACTACTATCTAGCGGACGGGCCCATAACTACTTCAAAAAACTACGTCTCAGTCTCGGTAATTAGAGTTTCTCCCCCATGGTCGTCTCTGCACTCACGCCTTCTCAAGGTCGGGCGTCATTTTAGAAATTAATCCGAGGGCCAGACTCGTGTCAATTAACATCAACTTATTTCACAAGATATTTTAACGCATGAATACTCTGTAGATAAATAATTAACACAATATGCGACGAAGTAAAAACTGTTCTCTTAAAGTAGTAATTACAAATAATTAATATATAATAAAATTTAAAACCATTTACCACATATAAAATACATGAGATGACAACAAAAAATATGTTTAATAGTTATGAGGCTATTGTGGCTTTTTAACATATAAATGCAACTACATGGACAAGTGCACAATATTACTATAAATGTTGACAATACTTTATGCAGGAAGTACGTACGTACCTGATGCGGCCTGTGGCCACACAGGTACGGAAACTTAGGCAACGAACTTCTAGTGTGTTAACACGACGCTATCTTTCAGGTGAAAATTTTAAATACGAATTATTTGTCCGACTCTTACACAACTAGTAGCATATATTTGGCAAACTGAATTCTACTACAGAAAATAAAATTCCATGCAAGTTGCGGACATGAAAATTAATGGATGGCAGGGAATGTCAAACAACTAGCAACTTCCGTTAAGGGTGTATGACCCGTTCCAGGTCATGATTTTAGATTTATATTAATCACTGATCAACTTTTAGACATTTTCAATCGTTTAACTTTCACGAAATGAAAAATATATATAGTTGCATACTTTTTGCATAATTAGCTGCCAAAGTTACATTTTTAACCTTTTTGGGTTGTACAAATAACGAGAATTTAATTTATTGCAGAACTGAAACTTTTTAGGATTAACTGCAATGCCACTGGCTACTTCAAGAAATGGTTTGCATTTCTATCACAAAAACTCATTTCATGTTTCTTGGCTGTCAAGATCATACAAATTTTGAGAATTTTGAAATGCCAGGCAAAATTAATTAATATTTTCTGAAAGAAATGCAAACCATTTCTTGAAGTAGCCAGTGGCATATCAGTTAATCCTAAAAAGTTTCAGTTCTGCAATAAATTAAATTATCCTTATTTGTACAACCCAAAAAGGTTAAAAATGTAACTTTGGCAGCTAATTATGCAAAAAGTATGCAACTATATATTTTTTTCATTTCATGAAAGTTAAACGATTGAAAATGTCTAAAAGTTGATCAGTGATTAATATAAATCTAAAATCATGACCTGGAACGGGATATACGCCCTTAAGGAACTTGTGTCCAGAAACGAAACCCTGGAAAGTTACAGGCGTGAACAATAGCGTTCAAATTTGAATTTGACTTGACCGGGTGTGTGTGTGTGTGTGTGTGTGTGTGTGTGTGTGTGGGGGGGGGGGGGGGGGGGGGGGGGAACTATACTCCACTGGCTGAAAAGACGCGCGACCGCAGCGCTGTGGCGTTGAAACACTCCGCGGGAAGCAGACGACGAGCCGGTACTCAAGATAATCTGACGTTCTGAGTTTGTCAAACAAACTAGCAGCCATCAGTCTGGTGCACACATCTACACATGTTCCCTAACAAAAATTTCTTGTTTTGCCATTCCCTGCAACCCAGTCAATTCACGTCCCGCAATCTGCGAACAGCATGTATAGTGGAACATTCGGAGAAATAGCACTAGGTAAAAAAAAAATGTCATGGAAAAGCAGCAATCCAAAGTGAAGGGTGAATCTTGAGCCTTAACAGAAGGTACCTCATACATTACAAATACAGTTTTGTTTACATTTATCATTAATTCAAATTAAATGTTAGCTAAAAACTTAACAGCTGGACTGATTATATGACGTTACGTTTTATGTCAATTTAGCTTTAAACATTATAAGAAATCATTTCGAACGGCAGTTTTCGACTGTATAATATTATACTATGCAAGGAATAACAGTATCTTTCCGGCCAATAAACTACCCTTCTTCCTCTAAGTAAACAGGAATTATCAGGTTTTTTTTTTATAAAATACTTAAAAACTAGATTAGAAATTCATGCCTGTTTCTATACATGTTTTAGTTACAAAATGAGACAATATAATTATATCTACTCGCTACTTTGTGTGTACAAATCATAACAATTTGGTTCAACACAGCAATCAACATACAATTGCCAAATTTATATAAGGTTAACAAATTAACCGGAGGCATATCAAACCTAATTTGAAGTTTATGTTTGAAAAACTTGCGTAAAGATTTTTTCTACAAAAAAATAGATTAAACGATTAAAATGTCTTATCCTATTACAGCAGGCTGCCTCCATACAAAAAAAAATCCTAACATACTTTCAACAGTTCCTCTTTTCACAAGTACGAACTCATGAACACATTCACTATTAGCTTCTGCTGAGCAAAGTGTTGCAACTCACCGATGTAGTAGGAGTCTCCATAGATGGCGGCGCCTTTAGGAGACGTGTACCTAGGCGAGTCTTGTCCGAACTCGTCAGACCCATACTGTAACAACAACAAAAATACATCCAGTTAGTCCTCCTCACAACCACTAAAACAAGAAAACCAATTTCACATACTTAAAATAACCATGACTGGTCCACACATATTAAATTATATTATAAGGACGCCTGAATGTCTAGCATGAGAAACCAATGTAAATAATATTCTTGCACATTCTTTGATAGATAAACTTTGATAAAAAAATCAAAACAGATTTTTTTTTTTTTTTTTTGGTGGACGTCAAGTTAGATTCATGTGAGTAATTCGGTGCAGAGTACAATTTATTTGGTATGCAATGACTTCTTATACAGGTTAGGATGTATTAAAAAATGGCTTACCATAAGAAGCCTCAGTCTATACTGAAACACTAACACGTAGAAAGCTACCGAGTGACATAAAAATAAACTAACGATCAAATATTCATTAACTGAATCCAGAAATGTATCAAAACAATTTGCAAAAATTTCTAGAAGATGTCGTACAAAAAAGACCGATGTTGAATATTGGTTGAAGTAATCTGTTGTCATAACTAATCACTCTTATCTTTTAGCTTCCACAAAAAAATCATATGATAAAATAAACTTCACCAATTTTTGTCAGTTGCTATGAGTAGGCTAACATGAAGAATTTATTAAAGTTCCACTTGAACACAAATTATATAATATTGAAAAACTGATTACAAATTTTGTAAAATGAGTTCTGATGCAACAATCTAATTAAGGACGTGATCTCAACCCAGAAGCCAAAAAGTAGGTAGTGACGCTAGGCATGATTTCAGCACGGCACTTACTGAATAATTTTTAAATAAAATCCGAAACGTGTTTTATGGCAAAAATTAAGGGCGCAGGTGGTCCGCGCTGTAGATTTCTCGTGAAAACGTCGGGATGTAATCATAAGTGTTTCGTGTTAATATGTAACTTTATTATCAATCGTTAATTTCAAGCATGCGCCTACACTGGTACGATGACATCCAGGCCAAACAAATACTGCGCGACAATCACGTACAGATATGATCTATACGTGGTGCGCTCAACCATTGTTGACTCATTATTAGTATATTAGTGATAACCGATTAAAATCTGACGGTGTTTAGTCGCACACAAAAGTTCGGTCGACTATCACTTTAACGAGCGAATAAAGGTTTTCACGTATAAAAAAAACAGAGCAAATTCAAACACAACTTCGACATACACATGCAGCACTACAGTAGCACCCCTTTCTCCAAATCCAACATTTATTATTATTGAAATGAAGCAAATGTGTATATAATACAAAATTGGAAAGTATTAAGTTATTAATATCTTCGTATGACATACTGATGTTATTAACTAGTGTTCTCATCTAAGTGGTTTAAGATACCATTACTGACTCGCTTTCACACACCGAGTTAATTATTTAATTTTCTAGTTATTACAATTATTTAATGGATTTTTATATAATTTCGTTATTAAATTTTGTTGTTGTTGTTGTTGTTGAATCACCAATTTTCTCAACAGCTATTTACTGAACGTTATTTAAGAGCGCGACTTTCCTTTTACAGCTATTAGACGATATTTAGTAAATATCTGTTGAGAAAACATAAAATGCTAGATGGCTATAGTGATAAATTTACAGTAAAATTCTTTAGTTAATATTGAGGACAAGAATACGAAATAACCGAGCAGGCGTAGTAAAAGACCGAGCTTTATGGCGGGGTTTCACACGGAGATGCATGGAAATTTCGCTCAGGAAAATTGCGTCCCTTTATTGTGTTTGTCTCCTCCTTCCCTCTCCCTCCTCATCATGACATTCAAACTTAAACCTTTGTTATCCTCATTACCAAGGGGTGCTGCTTAGGTGGACAGACCTATACTTTGTGACGGATCAATTGAATATAATCTAGACGGAGAAAGGCAAGCAGTGTGCTTTGTTCAGAGGATATCAATACAGAAATAAGGAGGGTACAAATGAGAAAACGAATTGGTTTGTATTCCAAGAGAAGAGAGAGAGAAGTTTACAGGACAGTAAAGGACAAAAAGGCACGAAATTGTGAGTGCATCAGGTCACAAGTGCAAACCAGACATAGCCTAAACAGAAGTCCGATTTCAACGAGTGGCAGCTAAGAGAGTAAGAGAAGGCAAAGAGTCTATCTCTGATAAAACCAGGAAGAAATGTGTCCTCTGATTAATCAAGGATTCGGCCTTGTGACAGACGTTCCTGCGTACTCCAGCTTTAAATGCAGCACAAGATCAATGTGACTCGGTATCCAAGGAGAATATTGTTTTCTCTGAAGATTACATTACAGACATGTTTTCTTTGAGTAGATGAAGGAGTCGAACAGGGAGGACGCTTTTTTTTTTTGTAGCTATAAATTCAGAGAAATACTGCAGAGTCATGAGCAGTACGTCGTGAACGCGACTGCTGTTCAGCACCTCTACTGCATACCTCGGCAGTACAAAGGACCAGACGAACATCGCTTCAGTACCGTTTGCTTTACTGCCCTCACCCCCCCCCCCCCACCACAATTTTTTTATAAACTAAGGAATGTTCACAGGGATGGAATTCGAGAAGAATCATGATCGACTTCGAAGACGCCTGCGTTCCTTCACTTGTTTCAAACTTTCCATCCAGGACCGTAAAAGGGTGCAACAAATTCCACTTCATTCAGTGTTTATGGCGCAAGATTCAACACCTGGGATTGGTGCAGGAATACAATAATGACGAAGGAGTAAGGCTTCATGTGCCCATGTGCAGTGTTGGCGATTATACCTCACGAGGATGTTCAAGACGTATGGCTCCAAATCCACAGTACGGCGCCACGAGAGAAACTAAAAAAGTTCTTTGATTACTTTGTATATAAATGGCTGCAAAAACCAATGCCTGTGAATGGTGAAACAATAAGCTTAAGAACGAAGTTCATCTTAGCCATGTTAACCCAAATTTCTACACCCTTTCGAAGGAACTGAAGCACAAAACGAAATACACCGGTTAGAAATATGATAGGGCTATTCGATTTGTAAGGATCAAAGAGCGGCTGTACATGAAACTGGACGGATTGTCATAGTTTTGCACGCATGCAAAGAATAAGTACGCCCAATGACCTTGAATATAATAACTAACTTTTAGATTTTACATGCATCGGAATTGTCAAATGATGTAAAAGGGTAATAAAAAAGTTCACGAAAAATAAAAACACGAACAAAATAAATATCATTATCCCACTTCATAATCGAAGTCACAATTTTCCGAAGGGCAATCATCCCAATACCTCAAGTGGCATTTTTATTATTATTATTTTCTCGTCATTATTATTAGTTAAGGGCTATGTATAAAACTTTTAACGTGATACAGCTGTTGCATCTATTGTTCTATCTCAAATATTTTCAACAGATATTCACTTAGTGTAATATTATGGATGTAAAATTGCGCGCATAGATTCGTTATTATCACCAGTAACGTGAATTTTTACGTCCATGGTATTATTATATTACGCGAATATCTGTTTAAATTATTTTTGATGTAGAAATATGATTCCTTTCTATTTTTTTTAAAAAATCGATAGGCCAGAATCTACGCCACTCTGCTTCCGCGCTGCTGTCCGCCGTGACGTCACACGTACCACTCCGCAGCGCCGCGGTAGCTCCATGTAAATAGTTCGTTCCAAAAACCATTACCAACTAAATTAAGTGGGTTACAAACTGATAAAATTCAGTATAAATTAATACCGACGAAATCAAAAAATAAATACAGATAATAAAGTTAAATACATTGGCGTAGCTGTGTTCATAAAGTTGGGGGGGGGGGGGGGGGACAAATAATGATTTTGATGTCATGTAAACCCATTCCCCTCTGACTAAGACAGGGGGTCCGGGGGTCCTCCACAGGAAAATTTTGATTTTAAAAGTGCAAAATAGCGCTTTTTAGGCAGTTTTTGTATCCAACCATTGGATACATCGATGTTAAAATTATTATTGTTTCTTTAAGATAAAATTTGACAGTGAAGAAATTACAAATAAAGTTGGGCAGAATAATATTATAAAATAAAAATATCACGGTCTAGAAAGTTGGGGGGGACAGTCCCCTCCACCCAAAAAGTTCAGGGGGGACACGTCCCCCCTGTCCCCCCCGGTTCTTACGCCCCTGGTTAAATAATCGGTAAAATTAGAATGCGAAACAGGGAAAGAAAATTACCGAGCTAATGGAAAACATCAAAGTTACCAACTGTAAAAAAAAATTACTAGGTGAAATTTCTAGTCACGAAACAAAAAAAAATTGGCCTGGTGGGCCACAGCGGCAGAACAACAAAAATTGCCAGGGAAGTATGTATCGCGATGATTAAAAAAGCGGACCTGAAGAAACGGCAAACAGCAGCGAGGGGCGCCGCGTGGTTCGACGACCGCCCGCATGCCCCCGGCGCGGCGGCCGTTAGAGCGTCGCCGCACCTGGCGGGGCCTGCCGGAGACGCTAGACGCTGCTTGTCGCGCGGACTAGTTCCTGCTCCGTGGCTCGCCCGCCTGTGCGCGCCGCGACGCCTCGGCAAAGTTCGGTCGTCGCAGAAGCTGACACGACCACGCATACGAATAGAATACACATCCGACCGACCTTGCTCTTTCGTTAATAGTAAAAAAAAAAAAAAAAAAATTCTCCCCTCTTCAGAGTTATTGCGGGGCCCACCAAATTCACTTGTTGCGGGACTTTTAAACTTTCACAACTGAAACGTTTTCTCTAGGGAAAATAAGGAAAGCATGCCACAAGAACTAACGTCCAAACTAAAAAATATAAATAAATAAATAAACCCTTATAGAACCGTTTGGAACAAAAGTATGCCTAACTGGACGGAATTATTCAATCAAGAGCAAAATACAAAAAAACTTTCACACGGCGTGTGAGCACCGAGCCTGAAACATGTGAAACGAGGAACGAGCAGGCTTGTGGAGCACAAGAACTGCCCCGCGAGTGTGTGTCTGGATGGAGTGGAGAGAGGAAGAGAGAAGGGGGGGGGGGGAGAGAGAGAGAGAGAGAAACGCTGTTATAAATAGTAATGGATGTTTCCACTCGCCTTCCTCCCTGCACCCCCCCCCCCTCCCCCTCACCCGAAGGGCGGGGAGCAGCGTCACGAAGGCGAAGCCACGGGACCGCACAAAGATATTGGAAAATTGTGCTGAGTAGCGAGCGAGTAGGCTGCTTTATGAAGCCGCGGCGCGGGGCAACAGCCGCCCAAGCGACGCCACGCGGTATCCGTCGGCGTAGCTCTCTCAAACAGTCTTCGGTTGGCGTGGTTAGATTCCTGTCAGGAGTTCAGCAAATTTTTTTTGTGTGTGTTTTAACATCTAAGCTCTCGGTATGCGGCAATTGGTGGGAGTAATTTCGTGAATGGAATGGAAGTCGCATGGAACGGAAATGTGTAACAACCACGGTGCTGCCATCTGTGGCGGATGGCGCGAACCAAAGTTCACAAAAGCCAAAGGGAAACTTTATAATATTAACTGTTTAATTATATAACATTTTAGTAAAACTCATCGAAAATCAGGTCCATAACTAGATTTAGTTTTTTAAAGGTTTTTTTTTTATCCTCCACCTTTATCGCAGCAGTTTCATTATATAGTTTAAAATTTCGTTCTGAAAATAAAATAATTCGAAAGTCCACGTAGCTGCTCCCAAAAGGAATTCTGAGAGCTGGTGCGAAAACTACGTATAATTCACGTCTAGAATGTAGTTGAAAACACAATTTGCGTATCTTTATCATGCTCGGCATTATCTTTAATAATTCTGCGTGAAATTTAGTGTCAAAGTTTCGTTATATAAGTTTATTTGAAACTTGAATAACACATGAATTTGCTCGTTACCGAGGTTAGATCACTGGCGAGTACTGAAAATACTCGCTCACATAATTTTTTTTTCTCTCTTGGGGAATATTTCCTTCCTGGGTTTCTAGATTGGTGTTGCAATAAGGATCGCAGTATTTCGTAGCCATAGTCTGGTAGTCCGGAGTTGCTTGGCTTGTGGGTTTTAGCCGCGTCGAAGGCGAAGGCTTCAACCGACGTTCCGGTGGACACAGCAGTCGTCGTCTTCAGGGTAGCAGCTACTAACAGCCACCCTGAAGATGGCGACTGCAGTGTACAACCGAAACGCCGGTGAAATCTTCGCCTTGGGACGCGGCTAGAGCTCACAAGCCAAGCCGCTTCTGGGAGTTGTGTCAATTCTCCTCTGGTTCGCTGAAGGCATAAGCGAAACACCACAGCCGTTTCCTAATTATTAAGGATATTCGAGTGTTTTGACACTTACGTGACATGACATTAACGGCCAATTCAATATTGTACATTTAAAACAAATTTAAACTTAAAAAAAATTAAAAAAATAAATGAATAAGTTTTTAAAAATTAACAATCCAAAATAATACGATTTAATTGAATTTTACAGAATTTCATTTTACACCTCGATCAAGTAAATCTGTTAAATTGTACATAAATAAGCAATTTGGCTAAATATTAATTTCAATCTCCACTCTCCAATTTCATCGCCGACAGAGTTCGTCACAACGGTCACAATGCGATGCAATTGGGGGAAACGAAATCAGCAACGGCCCGTTGCAAGGAACCGCCCCAGCAATTGGCTGGATTGATTTCCGAAAACCACGGAAAAGCCAGAGCATGACGGCCAGGCAGAGATGTTGAACCGGATCATTCAGAAAGCCTTCACATAGTCAGGACAAACTTTTTTTTAAAACTCATTTTGTGGTCTTAATGTGCTTTTATTTACCCCCCCCCCCCCCACACACACACAAATTAAAATAGCCCGAAATGAAACAGTAACTGAAGACGATACAAGATTCACATTTCGAAAGCATACATTTTCAATATTTAGTTTCAAGGAATATATACTTACAAATGTGCTTCGCAATTTAATATCTTGAAAAAAAAAAAAAAAAAATCCAGCGTGCAACAACACAACAATATGTTCACAAAAATGGTTTTAAGTTTTAGTTTTATTGTTAGGACTATTAGTGCGAGCCGTACCCAAGGTTCAAACACAAAGATTCGAAGATGCCTCTACCAGCGATACTGCAAATACGCCCTATTGTATAAGCTCAATTTGTCTACAGCGCCAAGTTAAAAATAAAAAATAAAAGGTAACGCATACCTCGTGCACAGCTATCACACAGCAAAACACTGCACACGTAAAATTCTCACTTCGTTACTGCGCGCAGTATGTGCGGGTTCAGCGCAGAAGCAATCCCATGAAATTCGAAAAAGGTTCGGAACCCACATCACGTCGTCTCGAACAACGTGCTAATTTTCCGAATGTAAAATGGAAAGCTTGTTTCAAGGGCGAAGCTCCCCACTAAATAAACCTCTCTGTCCCACGATGAAAACATACAAATGATAACATTTCGGTTGAATTGCGTGTGAAAGCGCGAAGCCAATAAAATCGCACGAGTATGACCGCGTTTCGTAGGGGTAAGAAGAGAGTGGTAAAGGAGGGGGGGGGGTGTATGGTGTGGGTGGAGAGAAAATGGCTGAGCATCATTAGCACACAGAAGGACTGATGGACTGGGAGAAAAAAAAGGAATAGAAAAAAAAAGGGAGGGGAGGGGATGCGGTACCGCAGTATCGACGCTAAAATATTCATGAAGCGTAGCAGGATGGGGTGCGAACCCCCCCCCCCTTCCTGACCGGAAGGAGAATACCAGCAGACGCGGGTGATCGTGACTGACGACACAACCAGGAAACAAAGAAAAAAAAAAAAAAAAAAGAAAAAAATTTTTAACTGCCATCCTAACAAAAGGTTTGTAGTTCACTGACAAGGCTGGCAAATCTAAAAATCAACATTACAAGGAAAAATAAATAAATCCACGTATGCTACGCTAATGCGGAAAAAATAGAAAAAAAAAAAGAAGCTAAAATTGAAATACTTTGAACCTTCGCGGTGGTTATGTTAGCTCGCAGTTTATCCGGAGGTCTCCGGGCCAATGAGGAACCAGTATCAAACCACGGGCAGCTCAGCCGGGGCGTCTCACAAGTCAGCCAGCGGGTACATGACATGTTCCCGAGTGCGCAGAGGATTGGAGTCCACCCCACAGCTCGTGAGGTCTGCTAATAATTCCTTACTAATAAAATTTGTTCGAATTGATTTTAAACCGTGTTAATATCGTCCTAAGCCTTGGCCCAAAGCAAATTTCTACACGTCGACGTATTAGTACAAGGGATAAAAAAATATATATTTTTTAAGGATAAAAAAAATTTCTACTATCTTAGTAAACAAAATATGTAAAATAAAAAAAAGTTCTAAGCTACTCAATGCTGGATGCATTGAGTTAAAAACATTCTAAATATTTTCTCTGCATCTAATACGAAAAAACGGTACAGTAAGTTCTTAAAATATTCCAGTAGTGTATAGAAGTTTCCAGAACAATTAAAAAATAAGTAGGTACTTCGAAATCTACCTACGCCTGTAGGTTGTGCCGAAAGGGATTTTATTTTTGTGTGTGCAACATCTTAGTTCTGTGTATACAGCATTTGGTGGGAGTAATTTCTTGAATGGAACGGAAATTACTAACCATGGTGATGTCATCTGCTAATTTATTTTGTTCCACCAGTACCTTAGTTATCTATAGGGGAAATTATTTTCCAGTTCAATGACAATTTTTGCATTTAACCCTACAGAACTCCATAAACTCGAACCGATGTCGTTATTTTTGATCTGCCGACTTTTCGGTAGGTGTTTTAATGCCTAGAATAAATATAAGTTATACACTTATACTTATATCATACGCACGATGATAACATCAGGTGGCGACTGTTTACAGATGATTCAAACATTTTATTAAAATTATCTAATTGAAAATAGTAATCATACGCAGACCACATTACAATTCACCAGAAATGAAAAATTCGAACACTAACTGCGTTGAAATTCGGCCAAACAAAGCGTTACGAGATCTTATAACCTCGTCAACGTATGCGCCGTCCGCCATGACACACGGTTTCAAAAGTTCTATTGGCAGATCAGACGTTCAATGATGTACTCGAAAAGTGTATAATGCGTATAGCTTTCGTGTGCGGTCTAGGTCCATATTTAGTCTGTGGTTTAATGGGTCGCGCGTGATTTGATATTCCCCGGTTATGTGCGTTGTCATGGGCTTAAAATCCCCCCGCGGTGCTTCAAACTAACCGCAGAATTAGAAACAACTTACACGGGTTAAAAGTTGGACCTTTTGCAAAATCAATTCACGAACTTGCGTCTAGTCAGCGTATAAAAATAAGACACACACACACACACCATTAAGAATAATTACAGTCTATACATTTTCTTCACTTAAAAAATACATTGCATTTTAAAGTTTTCTCTGGAGATGTTCTTGTGTATTGTCTACATGTATTATAAATAATTAAACCACAAGCAATGCTATTAACACTGTGGATGGAAACACTGGAAACAGTTTGCATAACTGTACACATGACAATTTCATGTGATTCAGAGGTGCATTCACGGGGAAAGCACGAGGGAAATAAACTTTGGGAATTAAGGCCCCTTTTATATTATGTATTCAAATGCACATATATCGATAGAAATAATAGATGCACGATGATTTGGCGGATTCTTTGTGTAGTAACGTAGTCTTGAAGCACAAGTGCACCTACCTGCTTTAACAAGAATACGTGTTTATCTAAATCACTTGCAATCCGAGTCAAAGACAAGTCTCTGACATCGACAGCCAACGAGTGGCGTGATTACGTGAACCGAGTATGGCATTTTAGTTTGGTCTGGAGTGAAAAGGACCCGCGAAATAATCGATGATCTGTTTTTGAGATTCAACATAATCACTGCCTCATCCGTTTGACTGGATCAAAAATTAAAATGTATACGTTTTAATATTAATTATGCCTTCCCGACAGCCGCGACTTGGAATCTATTTTCCTTTTAATTTCCTCTTTTCAATTTAATTTTAAATACTAAGTAAAGTTAGAATAAACCATAATAAAATGCTTCTACTAATTTACGAACGCTGGGGAATACGATATTAAAAATCGTCTTACAATCCTTGCATATTAATCCACCCAGTTTCTGTTAAACGGTAACTTTAAAAGTGCTAGTAACATGATATAAATGTATAATTACTTGGACGAGAAAATGAGCGAAGAGATGAAACCAATTTTCTGTGGTCCGGAAGAAACTCATTATTTTTTTAATTATATAAAGAAAATGTAACATGTTTACATTGCAACTTCTTTTAAACGATCAAGGTGTTTTTTTTAAATTCAAGTATTAATTTTCTGAAGAAATATTACCACACGCACTCTTTAATATACTATAAAGCCGGCGAAAATATTGCAAACATTTTAATCGCAGACGCGGTATTTATTGATATTTGGATAAAGATCATCAGACTCACAAACCGGACCAGGGCGTTTTAGGTTTCCGTCGATTAATTTGCTAAGTACAAAAAAATTAATCACATTTACTTTGACGGTAAATTAGGCGGAGCACACAGAAAGCTAGACCTATAAAGCCAAATGACGTACGAAATTGTATATACACACCATCATTTGCGTCAGTACCGCGGAAGAGAAAGGGGCACTGTGCGAGGGGGAATTAGAGAAGATGGAGTAGCAAAGAGTGAGGGGGAAGATGTAGAAAAAAAAAGGGGGGGGGGGAGGGGCGAAGTTCGTAGTTGGCGCGATGCGGGTCACGCAGGCTCTACACTCCATCGAAACCGATGCGCGCGCCGCTCCAATAACAACGCCCCGCCCATCCGAGACGTGACCCGCTTGGCAACACCGCGGCGGCTCGCACTACCCGTCCTGAAAACATGCCGCCGAGCAATCCATAAAACAAAAGAGCTCCGTGTCTCAAGTCGGTACACGACTATGCAAGCCCGCGTGGGAAATCAACTATCTGAATCATTAACCCATTTATTTATTTATACTATAATTTACATCTCGTCGACACTGGGGATGGAATTAGGACATGGTATACTATAAGAAACCCTTTGCGTGTAAATATGCCTAGAAACCGTGAAAAATCGAAACCAGGTGGGATTTAAAAGGAGACACCTTACCGTTATGCCACCTCGCTTGATAGTAGATAAACAATATAAAGTTAGCAAAAAAAAAAAATACTAGCAACAACGTTACCATAAAGTATACGCAGGAAATAAAAAGTCAAAACGTTTAAATCGTAAATACTGCATTTTTATAGAAAATTAAAAAACGTCGAGGTTTGTGGTTGCTAATTTCAACGGCAAACAAAATGGTTGTTTAATAAATGTTATTTTACACTTTAAGTATACTCCTATGACACAGTATTTTTATTTTGCTGATGGTTTGGAAATATATAGTTTATATTGGCGCAAAATAACTACAAAACTGACTTAGTTGCTAGTCGGAAGTCCAATAGAAAATCAATCGGAAGTCCAATAGAAAATCAACCACGCGGCTTCTAACCATTGGGCCTGCATTCCGTCATTCAACAAATTTAAGTATCTCATTATTAGACACAAAAAAATTCAATAATATATTTTATTGTCACCGTTCTAAAGTAAATAATTCTTATAACTTAACTCAAGAAATTGAAATCCAAGCAAATTATTTTTGCACTTCTTAAACTTCGAAATTCGAACTTATTTTGCAGAGTAATGAAAGGCAATCAACTTGAAACTATATATTTAATCCAAAATTATGAACACAATTCCAAAGTTGTTATTTTTTAATATTTATACAGATAGTGTATTCTAAAATCGAATACAATTTTTACATACCAATATAAATTATAACTCTAAATTCCATACAGAAATATTTCCACGACGATAGGAGCCAAAATAGCTGTGTTATTATTACATCTTCACTGAATGTTTCCGCAAAAATTATATAACATTTGTACTCATCTTTTAAATTACTGTGCGCATAAAATAAGTAACATATTAATGAAAATGTTGCATGTTGTTTTCAAATACCATATACATTCTTCTGTTACGTATGACCTGCATCGTATTACTGTGACGGTCCTGGCGGTTGTTACAAACAGCAGTACTTTTCAGCAAGTTCCGCAAGGTTCGTAATGCAGTTTGCAGAAACACAAACGCGCGCGACTTTAAGGGGATTGGTGCACCAGCATCGTATTAAAAAAAACAATATATTTGTTAATGATTCAGCTACTAGAGAAGATTTGAACCATTCTGGTGTAAAATTATTTTTTTAATTTTTTTATTTTAATTAAGTTATTGCTGATTTTCGGGATTTTTTTAAATTCAAGCTTTATTAATAAACTATAAAGAATTCAGTGGTAAAACTTTCGCAGATAAATTTTCAGACACGGGAGATATGACTGTGACCATTATTTTATCTGTAATTATTATTAATTTAACGTATTTACAATTTGAATTTTAATAAATGAGCTGCTACGAAATTGCGTGATATTCATTTGCGAATTTAATAACATTCGCGTTTTCATTTGTAATTCAAACGCCAATATATCTGTCGGCTGAATGATTGACTTTATTTTAGTCTTTAGCTTATTGCAGTCGGACCTAAAGTAAAAACGTAGCTGTAGAAGTTTGAGCAGCGTGCAAGCTCGGATACGAGAAATTATGGAGCGCGCTGGACAGTAGTGACACCTTGCGACAGTTTCCCGAACTGTTTGCAGCCAGTGTTTTCTCTCGTTCCCACCCTGCCTCAGCTGTCTGCTGTTTACGAAGGGGAGACGGGATTTCGCGCGAAACTGATATGAAGGTCAACGTACTCATTTTCAGTAGATAAGAGAACGTGTTTGGTCTAGCTCGGCGTATAATTGAATGGTTATTCTCTGTTATTATTTAACACAGTGATTTAGCTAGATGTTTTTTGTTGTAAGCGTGAGATTTATTCAGGAATAAAATGCCGAAGAAACCTCCACCAAGCATAGTACACAAAAGAACAAAACTATCGAAAGCCATTAGAGCACTTAGAAAAAAGAATAAAGAAAGATAAGAGATTATTTTATTATAGCTTTTTTACCATACATTTATTTTTCAGAGTTGCGTATGTACAACGCGATGGACGCGATGCGACAACATAAAGATGTGTAAAATTGTAAACATGCTTTTTTTTTCTAGCAATGCGTGAACCATTCATAAACTATACTCAACATGTATCCGTATGATTACGTTTGAATTTTTTTTATGACAGGCATCAATGTTAACAAGTTTATTAAGCCACAATATACTTTTTTTCAGAAAAATAAGTGTAGCAGAAAACACTCAACATAGTCTCACACAAAATCAGTTTACATGAATGCAGTTTTAAGAAGTAAGCTACGTAAATAATAGTTAAACATTATTTAATATATGCTGGTAACGTTTCCAAAGTATCAGCTTCGCCTTCATTCACGAACAATATTCGTGGCCTTATTTATTTATTTTGCTGGCGTTTCGTTGGTGACTGTTAGGACTGCAAAATTAGTAAACATTTTTCACCCTATCCTGAGTTAAATCTAAGTGTGCGCGGTTAGATGAGGACCAGATGTGTATCATGCTTACGCCTTTACACTCTACTCAGGGGTGCCCACAAGGGGGGGGTAACGACGCAGACTGCGTCATTAAAATTTCAGGGGGGGGGGGGGTGGTTAAAAGACGAGAAAAATGTATATATTATTTACATAATTATAGCTTCTAATGTGAAAATACGATTCTGGTGCTTTGATAAATGAAAGGGATCTTGTAAATCAAATTGGCAACCCCGCACTTTCCTCAACAAAAGCAGTTTGGCATCTGTCGGTTCAGGATGGAAATATTACCTGATATTACCAAAATTATTATTAGAAAATCAGTTTTAATTAATGCAAAATGTGATAAAATATAATACTAAAAAAGTATAATATTATAAAATAATTGAGTAAATCATTTAGAACATGGCATAAAAAAATTCGGGGGGGGGGGGCATAATTAGTTTAGGGGGGGTGAGTCATAGTGTTTGGGGGGGGGGGGGGGGCACCTCTGCTCTACTCATGCGGGTATTAACCATGCGCGTAAGGGCGTGTTGCCAATGACCTGTACGATAGTCAATCCTCTACGGACTCGAAAAATGTCACCTGCTCATTGGCTACTTGACTTGTGACAACTGTTTGTTATAATGCCTGTGATTCATCGTTGATTTTGTTGAGGAGTTTTCAGGGATTCAGAGCCTCCCATTTAACTGTGGCCGAATTGAAGAAGCAGTACAAATGTTACATGCTTGAATTCATAGCGAATGGAAACCACAAATATTTACTGATGTAGTGGTTGGTAAAAAAAAATATTATTCGTATCGCGTCCATCGCTTCGCGCCATGGTGGCTCCTATATTATATGGATTTACAAAATATAACGATTCATTTACGACACTTAAGATAAGGTGTGTAGGATTTTAAGAATTCACTTGAATTAATATTTAAGAACATATTTCAGGATAACTTGTGAAGACGCTCGTACAGACGGCACCGGTTGTGATGACTCATTGTTAGGGACACCTGTATTTCGAGAATACATTTCGTGTCAAGGTATTTCACAAAATACTGTAGCTTTTCTCTTGTGGTTATTGGCTGAGAGCGGTGAGAGGTGTCGTCCCGCTCTTGACGAGGCCAATGAGAATGTGGTCACAGTACTGCTGCACCCTCACAATTTGCCTTTCCTCTTATAAAAAGCTACAGTATTTTGTGAAATACCTTGACACGAAATGTATTCGCGAAATACAGGTGTCCCTACTCATTGTTACCAGAGCAGGGGCCATCTCGTGTACACGAAGTGGCATGCGAAACCTCAACACAACTCGAAAATCAATGAGTGTTACATTGAAATGTGTCCGCTACAAATGTTCAGGAATTATAATTTTTAAATCGAGTAGAAATATTCCTGCAATTAGCATTAGGTATATTTTAATAGACATTGAAAGCGAATCATTAAGTAGCTTCAAAATCCAAATACCGGAATACAGATAGTCTGTAACAATACAGACCTCACCGACTAGATATGGTCCAGATTGTTAATACTAACACATTTGAAAAAAAAAACTGACTAGTTAATGAATATGTTGAAATTTTGTAAACCTGTTACTTAAGATGATTGGTGATGTAATAATGTCTCTTGGAAACTACATAAGATTTTAACTGCTTTTATTTCTCCATAAATTCGCAAATCACCATGGCGGCCAATTTACGATCACGATTTAGTTCTTAAATTTTAAATTAGTTTATTTGTTGAGAGCCTGGTACAATGTATCTGACCACTAAAGCGATCCGAGCCGCGTAGTGTATACTACTGCGAGGTTGCAGAAGTAGGCTCGGGTCGGGACGAATTTCGCTGTGAAGAAACAAAGGTTTTTAATACATAGAAAATTATCCCAAAGCCGAAATTTGTACAGTAGTAGAATGAACATTTCTTAGTAACACGTGAAAAGTGTAAGTACTGCCGCAAACCTTGTGTGTCACACCGAAAACGAGTAGTTAAGTCCAAAATTAAATTTTTTTGCAACGATCCACAATAATGGATATTGCAAATGCAGTTTATGGAGTAGACCTCAGTATGGAACCCAAAATAATCTAGAAACATTGCCCTATCTGAGGATAGTGATAAAAAGCACAAAGTTTAACATGTTTCTATAAAATAGACCTTTTAAATCATTAAAGTTAACGAATTCACTTTCATTCAATTTTAAGGAAATATAAATACATCTTACATAAACTTAAAGAGCCCAACGTGGAAATCGCTTAAAGTAATCGTTCTTGCATATTTATTCATCTTTAAATTGGTATATTTTTTAAGTGTCTCATACAATTAGTCTGACCACTAAAGCGATCCGAGCCGCGTAGTGTATACTACTGCGAGGTTGTCGAAGTAGGTTCGGGTCGAGACGAATTTCGCTGTTAAGAAACAAAAATTTTTAATACATGGAAAATTATCCCAAAGGAAAATTTTTGTACAGTAGTAGAATGAACATTTCTTTGTAACACGTCAAAAGTTTACCGATGAAACCTTGTGATCACACCAATAAATGAGCAGTTGAGTCCTTAATGATAATTTCTACAATGATCCACAAAAATGTTTCGTAAATTTAATAACTTTAATACTTTTTTAAGTCGGTTCTCATTATGGCACCAAAGTAATATAAAATAATGCCCTACATGGTAACTGTGATAAACACCTCAAAGTTAAAACGTCCTATTATTAAATTGGTAATTTTAATCATAAAAGGTAAGAAAAAAAAATATATTTTTTTAATAGAAATTTGACTACATGTTACATAAATATGTTGAGCGTAACGTCAAAATCACTTCATAAATATTGTCTGTGTTTTTTTTTTTAAGGTTTAAATGTGTATATTTTGAGTGTCTGGTACGATAGTCTGACCACTGATGTATTTCAAGCTGCGTAGTGTGTGGTGCAGCAGTGTTAAAGTCGCTCGTGCTGGGACGTTTTTTGCTCCAGAAAACTAAGGTTTTTAATGTATGGTAATTCCAGACTGAATTTTACTCTGAAAGAATAAAAGTTTCCTAACTGCAAGTGATTTTTGCTGCAAACGTAGATAAAAATCTTCCAGGATGCAATTTGCTTAGGTAAAAATGTTAGTATGATCGACTCTTTAATTTCTAAATTATAAATAACAACAATAGAACTTCCCGGAAAGTTGTGATAAACTGACGATATTGCGCGAGTAGCAGACCCGTACGTGACTACAGAGAAAGGCTATTTTCCTTGACCGTTAGGATTTCTGGGACGAACACCCTCTCACAGCTGGGGTCATAAAATACGGTCAAACTCTTGCAAAACATCCACCACCGCTCTTTGCCACTAGCAATTCAACGAAGTAAGCTAGGCGCAGCACTCCAATGAATTAACTTAGAAAAAAAATTACTAAATATGTAATTCTATCAATACATTTTACAACACAACTTATGTATTATTTATTTTCTGGAAAAAAATAATATTATCATCCGAATTATGTTATAAAAGTGACAAAACTCAATAAGCACATTAACGGTGTATCGTTTTCTTCAATTGTTATATAGTAAAATAATTTCATACAATTAAATATATATATATATATATTTTATAATATAGGCTACATTAAAATTTTGCACAGTTCTGATCTAAAATAATATAATGTATTAGAAATAAAAAATAATTATATTTTTTGGTATTAAAATAATTTTTAATAATAAAATTTTTGTAACAAAATACGAACACACATATACAAAACCAGAGGTCCTCTAGAATTTTGATTTACAAGTTCCAAGCAGAAATTGTTTATTGTTAATTTTATTGTATCAAAAATCATTCATGTATAAAAAAAATAATATGTATATCTCAAAAGATGTAACATGAATACACCCTATCATATGCATTAAATATATTTTAAGTAATCCCTAAATAATACCAAGTTTATTGAGTGTCGCAGTACGCAGCATGTTTCAAAGCCCGCCGGCCGTGAAAGATCAGTACGGCCGCAGTACACTGCAACGCTCGGGCAGCTTTAATGAGGCAACTAATTATGCTAGACTCTTTATAAATATGCTATATTAAAGCTAAAAGTATAATTAAAAACATTTATTTAGACATTTTTTCGCATTGGGCTCTTCAAATCGGTGTAAATCGTATTTTTATCTGGGTGGCAAAGATAAAAAAAAAAAAAATATGTCGTGAATTAATCGCTTTATATCATATATATTAAAAATTTAAATTTTTTCTAACATTAATGGGTGTATTAAAGTTTCTAGATTATTTTGGTAAGTTTACGGACAGTCTAAATTAAAAACTGTATAAATGGGTAGCATTTTAATGGACTGATGCAAGTTGCTGTCACCTAGGACTTAAATGCAAATTTTCGGTGATAACGCACAAGGTCTACAGCGGTAAACTTTCGGTATGTTATTAAGCATAGTCAACTCTACCACAGTACAAAAATTCAGCTTTGGACAAATTTTTCACAGGTTGTCTTGGTTTCCTGGAGTAACATCATTGAATATATATAACTTATAGAAGTCGCGAGGGGATAGGATTTATTATTCCAATTTTCGGATCCAAAACTGTGGTAGTTGTTAGCTCCGCCGCTAGACAGCTCTTCTTTCCACAAGAGGGTAGTCGTAGTTACCAGCTTCCACGCTAGAGCGCTGTAGCATCGCTTTTTTCAAGGTCATGCGCGTAATTCTCTGTCTCACTCTATCGAGAGGCGGTGCCGTTTGTTGAAATCCGAGCGCTTAGATACGGGCGGGCGCAACTGAATTGGAGGAGTACGGCCACCGAAAAAAAAAGTGCGGTTAAAAGATGCCAACATCAAAATTTAAGTTTTAATTATAAGAAAACTACAGAAATTTCTTAAACGTAATAACGTAAAAAAAAAAAAAAATACTGACATTCGTAGTTCAGAATTTATAAAATGTGTTAACGGAGTGGCGCATTGAGTAAAATGGCAAAACACAATTTGGAATAATTCTTGACAACGTTGAATGATTTTGGTAGCTATGAAACAACTATGGCTGCGATGACTGTTCAAACGCGTGCACGTAATGTTATTAGTAACTGAAACTAATGGTATGATGTCATACTTTGTGGCTATGCAGTTTATAATTTTTTTAACATAAGATGAAGCATTTTTACATAATGTTTTGGTTGTTTCGTAATTCAAAATAAATAATCTTAAACGTTATATGGTGAATATTCCCAGTAACGAATGACCACTAAAAAAATCAATTTTGCCAACATTGATATGAAAAGTTAACGATTTACTATGTTAAGTTGCTTATAAATAACGCACATTTCCCGGATCTCCAAAGAAAATAAGAGTTTTTGTTATAGCATTGAGTTGCCACTCTTTATATTCCTTGCTTTGAGGTTAGATACACAAGTTATGCTCGTAAAAACGATGCGCAAGTATTTTGAATACAAATATATTTTCTTTTAATAACCGAAAGGTAAATATTATTTCCATGAAATATAATACAATTATTTAAACACAGACAACATATAAGAGCTATTTTTTGTTTATTATTCGATCTGGCGTGATAAATATTATATTTTAAAAACAGTTTGTGGATTTTTAATAAAAAATAAATATTTATTTATTACATCAATTTAAGTTGTTCAAAAAATTCACTTTAGTATGAATTCAACCGAATTCATGTTATTCAGGGCAGAAAATTAGAAACTACCAAAAAAGATTATCTACATTGCTGTTTTGTGTAAATCTGTGCACGGACTTAGTAAGTGATATATTTATAATTCCTCATTTTAGCAACCCATTTTAACACAAGAGAAAAAGGATTTTATACTAAAAATTATTATGTTAAACCATTAATTAGCAGGAAACATGTATGAATAATCTATTTAAATTTGCATTTGAACAGTGAATATTATTTTGCAATAATAAATATATTTTATCATCGTATATTACGGATGAAAAGTTTGTATTTCCATCTAATCAGAAGAATTATGACACAGTTAATTAAATTGCTTTACAAGTTTTTATTCACATGAAAATCATTAAAAATTGGTTGGGAAGTTATATAAATATACAAAAACAAATCATTATACATACAATTTTATTATCTTAGTGGATTTAAATTAATGGTGTCCCAGTGACTACTGCGAAGAAAAAAATCTTGCGAAAGGTTTCCTCGTAATTGAAATTCGTCAAAAAAAATGTATCTCTCATTTTTGGTGACATTTCTGACAAGTGGTACGATGAAATTTGAGACTGGCAAATGAATGTTGTGAAGCAATAAACAAAATATCACATTCGTGAACTACAAATGTATAGTTGTTTTTATTTTATAGTAAAAGTATATCTAATAACCCGTGGCTTTGCTCACGTAATTTCCGGGTATTGCTGATACTCTACCATTTTAAGAAAAGTATGTATTAAATTCCAAAGATTTTTGAAGAATTATACCCAAAGAACTGTCAAGTATAGAAAATATTTAATAAATAAAAATATTTTTACGACTTATTTTTAAATGTTTTAGCGTAAGCCTATTTTAACTTTTATTTAAAATTAAGTACCTACCTTATTTTCTATCTCCCGGTTTAGTGAATTTGAGAATATATTTTTCCTTGATGAAATCTTAACTCTTTTCCATCTGACGAAGAAGCCAATTAAAATATAAACTAAGACTCGCGCACTTATTGTATGTTAAGACTGCCATCGTTTTAAATTACGGTAATTTTTTTAGTTATAGTCATGCTTAGGATAATAACACAATATGCCTTATTACGCATACATTTCAGTATTCATGAAACCAATGCATTTTTATTTGAAATGTAGAGCAGTTACCAAATTTCTTATCTCGCATATTGATTTTTTTGTATGGCTAGTATTACTTAAACTAAATTTTGGAATTTTCACTGATGTACCTACTCTTTTCCCTTTTCTATGTGATTTAGAAAATATAGCAATATACGTAAACCAATTAAACCAAAATCATCCTGAATTTTTATTACCGAATAAAGTTAAATACAAAAAATTTTAATATGCGTATTTTATTATTGAATACTGATTTAGTGGGTTCCATTTTTTTTTTAAATAATATTTACCCCTTTTACTACTTAATAGATAACGTTGAATAAGAGAAGGTTGTTTAAGGTATGTTGATTTTCCTTGCCAATATCTAAAAGTAAATTTGTACAAACGCGAAATATAGTTTAAATAAGTATTTTACTTTTAAAATAAAACCATATTTTGAACGGAACACTGACTATTTGACCAGTACAAAGTTTTATTAGCTAATTTTCACTTCACTCGGGTACAGAATCCCATCATTCAGTGATTTCCATGGCTAGCTTCTTTTGGGATTTCATCATTCGCAAACGACGGTAAAGGAAGCTCCTCTTCAAGGTCGCCTAACGATGCTGATAAGACCTGCCGGGTAATTTGAATCGTTGGTCTTGGATTTTCGAAGGGGGGCTGGAATGGGGGGGGGGGGGGGGAAGGATGATGTCACGACTTGGCTGGTTAACCTAGTTCTGCCAAATACCACCAGGGGCGTATACGGCCGATACCCAGCGATGAAAGCGATCGCAGCGGCGGAGCTTGGAACTACAACAATTCTTCTGAGAAACCGGACAGAAAATTTAACCTGGGCTCGCGACTTCTATACATTATATATATTCAATGGTAACATGAAAGTCTACGCGGGGAAGGGCGGCTACCTGATCCGAGAATGAAGGATAGGGCGAGATGGGAAGCGAAGATAAGAGCTGGTTGGGTGTCCGTGTTGGAGAGAGAGAGAGAGAGAGAGAGAGAGAGAGAGAAAGAGAGAAAGGCGATATTGTGGAAGACCTTCGAAAGATTCCCGCTAGATGGCAGGCCTCAGAGCTGCAACATTCGACAACCTCCCCTCACAGAAGCTCTCTCGCCACTAACTTGCCAAATCTCACCCGCTAGCTTATATACGTGCTGGCTGGCCATACAGTAGTAATAAACGAGCATTTATGAAACACTTAAGCTCATTTCCAACAAATTCTGACGAATGACTGTTTTTTGTCCTGCACCAATCCCCTTAACGGCATATCAACACACGTTCTGTTCGCCCGCTCGAAATGTTTTTTTCCTTCTAAATACAGGCCCCCAAACTAATCTTCCTCCGCTAATATGTTTCCTCCTACCTTTTTTTTTTTCAAACCAAACAAGGTCGCGCAATGATAATGATAACAGGCCACGCCTACCTGGGCACAAAACCGATTGCAGATCTTCAGAAAAAAACCACGCGATTAGGAAACCTGTTAAAAATATCAGAGTGTTTGTCTGTTTACAAAAATCATTGAAAAAACCGCTAACGTCGGGTGAGTAGTGTTCCGCTATTTCGTTTTTAAAATGTATTTGTAGGTAAGTGAAAACGGCTAAAAGTGTTTTAAGAACAATGTTTTTAGGCAGTATATTGAAAGCGCCCAAGGAACTCTCATAACACAGTCATCTTCATTTCTGCGCTCGAATCTCGTAATTGTCCTATGCACGAAGAGAATACTGCGCGCCAGTCCACAGTGTCGCACTTATCACACCGCCTCACTAATACTAATACAGCCCTTCCAGTTTTCCATAGTTTCCCAAAGTAACCAAACCAAAATTTTATTTTTTATTTTTTATTTTAAGCCATGGTGGTTTAGGCATTCCAGCAAGACAATCATGAGTCGATTCCCGATTTCTCCACTAGTATGAAACTTGGCGGGCCATTGAATACCAGTGAGCTGGTATGTTTCCCCCGAGACAATCTCGTTTCCCCCGTCGATAGTAATTCTGTCACTGCTCCGTTCTAATGACTAAAATATGAGTTAAAAACTTAATAAATTTCGCGGGTTCATTCAGAAACGAACCGTAAGTTAAGACGCAGTCTATACACCGCTAGCTACTCATTAAATTGCACGTAAAAAAAAATTAAAAAATTCGACTTTCCTCGGCACCTGTCTGAGTCACCCTAAAAAGTGCCACTTCACCACCGCATAACCCCCCCCCCCCCCCTCGGGCCGTTGACCGTCAAAAACTTCAATTTTGTCCAGTACTCACGGTTGTCGACCGGTTGCCCACCGGTTTCTGGAGCTCGAAAAAAAAAAAAACCGGTTAATTACCACGACCAATCTACACGGAGCGTCCTGCACTCAGAAAATACCTACTTACAAGCTTCGCAAGTAAGCCTCAACGCATTTTCACGTCTTGGCAGGCTATCATGAAATTCAAAAAGAAGAATGACGCAATATATAAATTATATGGCTGAACGTAGCAATCAAATTACAGAAAATATTATATTCATTTTTTTAAATATTAACACATGTTTTTTCGTTTTTGAGGGATGTAATTCTCGTCAAATTAAAAAAAAAAATCGCATGATTAACTGTGAAAAGCCCGTCCAAAAAAGGAAAACAGACCATGATGGCGGGCGAAGCAGTGTTCTGAAGCAGACGGCGAGTCTTTGTCGTGCCATTGTCTGCGCGGACACTGGCCTTGAAGCGAAGGCAGGGGCGCGGGATGACGAGTGCAGACGTGCATGCGGCGCGAGCAAGTGAAACCAGGGCGACGAGTCTCTTTGTCGCAGCAGGGCACAAAGGCCGATCCGGAAGGAGCGAGAGACCTTGGCCGTCCGTCTCTAGTGGACAGCGGAAGCGTGGTTCGCGCGCAGACACATCTCTTTGTGCGAAATCACTTCGCTGGGCGCCGATTGTTGGTCGTGAGCTAAGACTCGAAGAAGACTGACCAACGTGACACATTAACGTATTTAAAAACGGCGACAAACTGTCAAGGTCACCGACGTAAACATTTTAGGAGCCAGCAAGGCGCCAGAAACTCGACGTAAACATGAAACACATTCACCCCCGGGTACACGTGGCTAACTCTAAGGGCGGTATTCCAAGACGACGTGGGCACGGTAGCGAACAAGCACTGCCTTGTTGGGAAACAATGATAACCTAACTCGCGGGCCGTATTGCAGAACGTATCCAAACCTAAATCCGGTAAGGTTAACAGATCGGCAACCATTTTAATAAAAGGTGCATTGCGCGAGGCTGGAAACTGGTTTCAAAGCATTCTAGCGTAATTTTTGCAACTGTTGATACAAATGTTACGGCAAAAATATAGCAGCACCATAACACAATAAATATAGTTTAAAAAACTAAAGAAACATGCTTTTAAAGATTATCAAACTAAAAAGTAAAAAATAATTTTAAAATTAAATTTATGACAATAGTATATAAGCAATACTAGTATAAATGAGAAAAAAGCTTGAGGCGCTTTGTGCCATATTTTTTGAATATTAAGCGCCCCATGCTTTTTTCTCATTTATACTAGTATTGCTTATATACTATTGTCATAAATTTAATTTTAAAATTATTTTTTACTTTTTAGTTTGATAATATTTAAAAGCATGTTTCTTTAGTTTTTTAAACTATATTTATTTTTAACTTTTTAGTTTGATATTCTTTAAAAGCATGTTTTTTAGTTTTTTAAACTATATTTATTTTTAACTTTTTAGTTTGATATTCTTTAAAAGCATGTTTTTTTAGTTTTTTAAACTATATTTATGTATAATTATCATAGGGAAATGAGTTACCGACACTACCTATTACCATCTGAGATAACTATTTGGAGTTGCAACGTCACAAAGAAATGGTAAAGTCTCTACGAATCATTTGCAGTTAGATGTATGGATATAATATTAGAATTTACCGGGGGAAAAAAAAAAACATTTTTTTTTTCGGCGTGGCCGGGAGTAGAACCCACGATCGCTGAATCCGAAAGCTGACGTCACAGAAGTCGCGCGCCTTAGACCGCTCGGCTAACGAACGTAATGAAATGAGTGGGACATTTTACAGTGATGAGTCACTCACTCTTAGTCGAAAGAGTTACAGACGGACAGACAGAGTTACAGACGGACAGACAAACATACAGGTGAAGCTAATATAAAGCATGTAAAAAATTAGAACCACCTTTCTAATTTTTCAAGTTCATTTTAGGTTGCAATTATTTCTTGTTATGACCATTAAAGTGTACAAAATGTATCGGATAGGACAGCAAAATCTTTCCTTAAAAATAAGGGACTGGTCGTGTTCTAACCTGAGGGTTTGGGAGAGGTTATGTGCACTTTTAATACGGTTAGGTTGCAGGTGTAGCATATTGAACACCTAAACCCTTATTTTTGTCTTGGAACACCGGCTTGGACGTAGTTGTCCGGACGGTCGCCTGCTTCAAGTGGAGCATTTGAACGCCACAGCGCTGCGATCGCGCGCCCCCTCAGCCTGTGGAATAAAGCCCCGCCGCGCGCGAAATTTAAATTTTGCGCTCTACTCTTCTGTTCACGCCTGTAACTTCGCACTGTTGCGCATCTGGACACTTTGTTTCTTTTAAAAAATATTTGCTCGCTTGGGCACTTTCTTGTCACCCATTGGAACTCCTGTCCCGCAGGCTTGTATTGCAACACAATAGTGAACTATTGAACCGGTTGCAAATGTGTGTTAAGATTTACCGCTGTCAGCTAACATTGTGTCCGCACACTTGGTACAGTTGCTAGGGTGTCTGGCTGGTGGTCCAAGGGGGCCCGGGTTCAGGGCCGGGTTGCCCGTGCTAGTCATCCAGCTTTAGCTAACACGGGGTGTGCGCCAGGGAGTGTCTAGACAACGGGAGACCTAAGATGCACATAAAGTTCTGCCATTCCCGATTACACCCGGTACAATTCACCATCGGCCAACTTCGGGATTAGTGTTATTTTTGCGCAGGAAAAATTAATTCAAATATTAAAAGTGGTCGGTTAGGTTAGCTACATTAAAAACACTTTAAAAAACTATGGGCGGTTAGGTAGGTTAGTATAGCTACATTAAAATAAACCGAGAAATATAAATATATATAAATAAACTCGAGGTTGGCCGAAGGTGAATTGTTCGGGTGTAATCGGGAATGGCAGAACTTTATGTGCATCTTAGGCTTCCCCTAGACAACAGGTAAGGAGGGGGGAAGGAGAAGGGGGGGGGAAGAAGACTGGCGCCACACGTGGCTCGCAGACCGCGCGCTCTCGGCAGACGGCCTGTCGCCGCTCCATTCATCTCCCCCCCCCCCCCCAAGCCCCGCATGCGCCCAGCTGCCCGCCCGCGGTGGCCACGATCGCCGACGTGACGAGGTCTCACACGCCATGTCCTTGCTATTATTTAAGGCCGAGTTTCCCAACCGGTGGTACGCGTGCCACTATGTGGTACGTGACGAATGCTGTCACGTTAAGTTCCATTGACCCTGATATTGAAAGTTTGATAATGGACAAACAGCAACAAGTTAACTACTAAAAATAGCTGTTTTTTTTATTATGAATATTGATTTTTGGACTGAATTTAAAATAATTTTCTAATTTTTTTTATAATGTTGTTCAATTTTAATTAATGTCTATAATTGTTTGTTTTCAGAGTTGTGTGTTATAAACAAAACTGCAATTTTGCAATAGATGTTTCATTTTTTACTAAATTTCAAAAATAACTATCGGAGTTATATTTTTCCTAAAACTAAAAGATTAAGTAGGCCTAGTTGTACACCAACGTTTCTAAAATTCTCTAGTGGTACGCTTACGCAGTTGCTATAACGTTGGGAACTTCTGATTTAAGGGCTATTTCTTAAATTTTAACGCGATACCTTCCCTGCGTTTGTTATTCTGTCACAAATACTTTTAACGGATATTTACTATGCGTAATATAATTTATGTAAAACATACGCGCGATATAATTACAACACTTGCGCGTTTTTTTACACCCATTATATTACACTTCGTGAATATCGGTTAAAAATGTTTCGACACAAAAAATAATGCAAGATAGGTATCGTTTTAAATTAAAAGAAAGAGTCCTAAACTAATAGTAATGATGAGAAAAAGAATAAATCAATATGGAGTGTAGACCTATAAAGCCGTAAGAAAATAAAATAAAAACACATAGGTGATTGGCCGCCACGGTCGTTAGGAGTGAAATCTCGTAGATATAGGTATAAGAATGTATGCAAGTATGCTTATCCAAACATGCCATAGAGCACCCCACTCCAGAGCTTCTCCTTGACGGCCACACCTTTATAAGTAGATAGGTTTGGTACCTCCGGGGGCAGAGGCTTAAGGCATCGGCTTTGGACGTGAACTTTGACCTCCGATGCGACTGTTGGATCCTTTGACGTCACCGCCACCGACTAGGTTTGCGTCATTTCCGGCCGCCATCTTGGAATAGGTCATTTCCAACAGCCATATTGTATTACGCCAATTCCGACGGCCACCTTGGATTTCATCATCACAATTGACTTGCTGTCAGCACCGCCATCTTGGATTAAGTCACCTCTGACGGTTGAAGCGATTGGAGATTCAGAGTTCGGTTTTTTTTCTCATTACTGTTATACGCTCACCATTTTTGATTCAATTTGATCATGCTCTCTCATTCCACAAATGCAGAAGCCATCTTGGATTACGTCAACAATTTTGTCCTATGACATCACCACCGCCATCTTGGTTTAATTTTCTCATCTCTCATCCCACTTATTCTGCAGTCATCTTATACACTTAAAAAAAACTGCCATCTTGGATTATGTCATCATATTTTCCCTCAAGGGACTTGGCATAGCACATTTTATCTTCATTTCCCCCCATGTAATGTTATAGTTACTGGCCCCGTGCACTGCGCGCCGCCTCTCCAACACAAACACACCGCCCTGACTAGGCGCAAATGCTAGTCCACGTCGCAGACGCGCCGTCTCCGGCGGCGGCGGCGGCGGCGGCGCTGGGCGCGTGGGCGGCCGGCAAGGTGAGCCAGGGGCGCCTGGAATGCGGCTCCGGTGTGCCGCGACTTCCTCCACAGCCTCCAGCCTCCAGCCACGGCAGCGCGAAGGTCGAGAGGCGCGGTTAATCCGCCACTCACTGGGGGGGATAGGGTGTTTGTTATCTTCGCCGCCGAGGTACAGTCACAGGGCCGGGTTGGGAGTCCCGCCTAGCGCTGGTGCTTCTGGCCTGGCGCGCAGACTTATCGCCGTGCACGGGCCAGCTATGAGATACGAGCGGTAACCATGACACTACACGGCGGAGAATAATAAAGATTTAGCCATTTAGCCATTTTCACTATTCCAAAAAATACAGTTCCAGCAGACAGGGCTCTTGAGATTTCAATCCGTCAATGGGTATAGGCTTTCGTTGTGTCTATTCCACTTTCGTGCTGTAGGTGACGAAATACGGGGTTGGAGAAGGGAGGAGAGATGGACGGTCATCTTAGAAACACGTTCCTTTACGCTGAATGTGAGAATGTCTGTTAAAGCCACTACAAGTTAGCAGAATTTCATCATAAAACTGTGAAAAAAAATTTCCCCGCCGATTCACAATGAATAAGTTTTTAACAGTTTTTTTTTGTCTCAATAAAACGACACTGATTAATAGAAGTGTTCAGGGTTTCAAATTTTGGAGTGTATTTCTCCAACGCGGCTTTGCGTGGGCCACTAGCCAGCCTCGGTAAAATGCGCGCATTTGAATCAACAACGGTGCCCCCCCCCCCCCCCTTTTTTTTTCCACTCTGGCATACTGGTCCGTCCCTGAACTTGGAAATGCGTGATATGAGGTGCGCGGAACGCAACAAACGGAGGGTTCCTGCTCTCTTGCTTCAGGCAATTTCCCTGAAATTTCTCTCTGTCACCATACATTGTTTCCCTGTCTCGTTCTATATGGCAAGGTTACAGTTATGTTATAATACACTATGTTACTAAAACAGATTTTGACAAGTATACATAACATGCAGAATACACTTCAGAAGGTTTTCCTATACAATTTAATGCATGTACTGTTATCAGTTCTATGAAAATTATATAACCAACTCTGCTAATCTTAAAAAGAAAACGAATATGTCTGTTTCTCAAAGCTTTGAAACGATATGCAATTGATTATTGTAATTAGGCAAAAGATAATATACATCAGATCCTGCTTCAAATTAATACACAATGGTTTCTATTACTTACGTTTAGTTAATTTCAGTAAACATCAGATACGTTCAAGACATTAAGATACTGCAAAAAAAAAAGAATAAAATATTGTCACTGTTTTAACTAATATTTAGTCAATTTCCTAAAGTTTTCCAGGTTTCAAAACCACACCTTTTCATTCCCCAGTGTTTTTCCTGTCTGCGGGAACTCTGAAATGCATTTGAAGGGGAAAACAGGAGAACTCTGAGAAAACCTTTCGGTTTACGGCACCATTCACGAAAATCCATGCAGCAAGCGAAACATGTGATCACTTCGCTACTTGACTTCTAGTTTACCAGATGGAACTATTACTGGAAGATGTTGATCCTTCTAAGTTATTTCAACCTAGATTTAGATTTAGTTTGGTGAACCGTAAAATTTACTGGTGGTTTTCATGTTTTGTTTAGCCTCTAAATTATACTCTAAAATACATAAAATACTTAATTACCACACGGACGACACTGGTGTGGCATCATCGCGTCGATGTGGCTCGTAAACTGAATGACTACCCAACTCATTGAATCGACTTCTCAGTTGGCTAACTGTAAGCGCCTAAAAAAAATAAAGGGGGTGGGGGGTGGGGTTGTCTCTAAAATTTGTTTACGGACGATAATTTTACGTGATAACGTCATAAGAAAACTGATGAAAAATTGCATACTTTTTAATTTAAAAATATTATTTACAGTTTTTGCAAATTTAATTTAAATAATTTGTTTAAATGTAATCACGAAAAATTAGTTAAAAAGCCCGCCTTAACCAGTTTGATATTATAGAAGATTTTCTCGCACGGTGGTTGGCCGGTTCTTGCACGCTCGGCTCAGGCGGAACGTGACAATTTTACGTGCGTGCAGCCGGCGTTCATCGATTTATAAGACGTTATCACGTCAAAAAAGACAATACTGTTCGTACTTATGCCAACGGATGAACTACCTGGCATGAGTAGGCCGGGAGACGGGAAATACCCGCTGGATGATAAACCAACGGCTGCAAGGCAAGCGATCTTTCAAAGTGCGTAACTTGTCACGTTTCGCATGCATTCCTTTCAAACGCGTAAATATTTATAGCCTGCCCACTTCCCCGCTCGCGTTGTTTGTGTAGAGTGCGACGGGAGGTCTGTTAGACCGGCGCCAGACTTCCTAGCGCCCTGTGTTAGTTCCCTTCGTAAACAGATCCATCTTTCCCCCCAACAGTGGATAGGGGAGTTAAGTAACTCGCGACAGAATGCGTGTTGTCTGTTCCTTTGGCATGGTCGCAAGTCTTGAGACTGCTGTTGCTAGACGAATCTGGTCCAGTAGGGCAGCGACATTTTACGCTCAGAGACTTAGGTGTTTATGAATCATCGAGCTGTGACGATCTTGTTTATAAACGACGGTGGCATAGTTGAAGGGTTAACGACGGTGGCATAGTTGAAGGGTTTCCAAGATAAATTTGAAGTCCTATTGAGTTGCTATGGGGTGAAAATCATTTAAATTGATTTTGATCAAACGTTTTGAATACTGACGTTTATAGTGCGTCAACTGAACGATTAAAACCAACTGTTCTTTCGTAGCCGCTGAAAACTAGCTTGCAAACTGAAAATGAGACCGTTTTCTTCATTCAATAAGTAGGTCCAGATATATAGTGTGCGGTGTTTTTAAGATAACTATTGATCATAATGGGAGTTGATTTAGTTGCGAGACTTCTGACACGCACACTCTCGTTTGCTGCAAGGCACGTGTCTACGATTACTCTGGTACAAATTATTCAGTACCCGTATTTGGGAATATCCGGCACAGAATTGAACCGTCACATGAGACATTGCAATGTCGATGCAACGAAGGTAGTACGGTGAACGAAACAAATTTTTTCATAAAACCTGTATTCAGCAGCTATGTTCTATACGCATTCTTTTTAAGGTAACGGTTATCGTAAATGAGCGGTGACAGAACTGTAGTTATTTGAAAGTTGGTTTGTGCGGGTTTTCTTTTCCCGCAGCTCTAATGGCTTAATAGCAGCTCCACATATTAGTAGTTAAAGCTGGAAAACAGGAACACTTCTGTAGGTGCTGAGCGTTTAATGCTTGGGCTCGATGGTAAAGCACTTTGCGCATAGTGAACGGCATTTATAAAATGCCATAATCACAGGTTAGTGATCGAGCCGCGTAGATCACAACGGGGCGTGGAGTTCTCGGGGTAATTGCAAGGGGAGTGGCGACGTAAATTTAGAATTTATATATATGTCATTCGCTGGCGTCCTCTACCTCCTGACACGATGAACGCGGTAAACTCGATTAAAACCATGTATGGGGTAAGGTTTCATTCCAGAGCAAGGTGAATTACATTACACCGGTAGCTGTTTTCCAAGGTGCTTGAAACAGGTCCATTTTGTGTGGTTCGGCACAGCAACAAAAAAAAAAATATTTTTCTTTATTTCAAAACGAGGCAATACACTACAATATTATTTTTTTTACAACTCCATACAGCCGAATTAGGCCCTTTAATGCTAATATTAGCGGGCAGAAATAACAATTACAAATTACTGTGCGACTTCTTACATCCGGTATGTAACACTTGGTGTCCGCCTGTTTAAAATATTTGTGACTGAACAACAAATGCACGAGAGTTATAGTGCAAAAACTACCGAAACAGCCCTTAACTATCAATAATTACGAGAAAATGAAAAAAATAAAAAATAATAAATGGCGTGTGAGACTTGACTTTAAAGCAGGTAACAGTGGAAGACTACTTACAAATAAAAAGACCCTAAAAACCTATCTGAGATAATCCACGATCTCAAATAATTTGAAGTTAGACACCAGTACATTAAAATTATTACATAGATTAATACGTGGAACTCCAGTGCTGCTGTTAAGTTATTTACAGTAATAATTCAAGTGGGGCGATTTTCTTTGTTTAAATTTCAGTGCGAATGCGGTACGTCAGTGTTTTGAAATGTTTTTACCGAACTTTTATTTATTACTTGTAAATTTCCCGTTTCAAGAATGTCTGGCGAAATAATTTTTAATAGAAACAACTTATCAGTTGAAACAACTGTTAAATAGAAACTGTTGCAGATGTCAAATCCTACCTTGCTGGTTATTTTGTGCAACTTACTTTCCTAAGAAATGGCCGACAAAAAACAGAAATCGGCGATTTTTAAAGCAGGCAGTGGTAGGCCTATAGGTCAAAAAGCGTCCCTAAAATCTGGGTCTGAGTGTGAAATTTAGGTGGTTTTTTCCTCTAAAATTTACTGAAATAAAAAAAAAGTCATTTTTAAGCACCAACTATATCCGACATGAAAACGGTATATTTGAATATGTATATTTAAAACTTACCTTAAGAGTATGAACACATTTTTTGTAGTAGAACTTTTTGGTGACCTGCGAAAGTTTTCTTTTGTCTCTTCCATGAAGGGGCGCTGGGCTAGGACAGAGCACGGAATGGACCTCGTCAATTAGGCACGTTCATTTGTAGGTCACGGATCCAATCTGTTAAAACGCGTTGTTTGCTCGCCACGCGACGTAGCTTTGCGTGTGTAAGGTAAGTGGTGGAGTGAAAGAGAGAGAGAGAGCTAGTGAGGTGGGTGAGGGGGCGAAGGAGTTGCCTTGCCGCACGAGCGCAGTGTTTGGCGAAGGGCGGCTCCAGCGAGGTAAATGAAGAGGTTCGGCCGAGTAGTGGGTGGTAATCTCTCGGAGGGGGTTGTTGACACAGGGCTTGAAGAGTGGAGGGGGAAGGGGTTGTGTGCGGAGCGGGTTACCACGGTCCCCTACCCCACCCCTTTCATTCATTCACCCCTCTCGCGACCAGAAATAAACTGCGAGCCAGCGCCGGGGAAAGAGGCTCCGTCTTCGCCGGTGTGTTTGACGAATTCACCGCCAGGCGCGCTCGTGCGACGTCGTCCTAACCGGCCGGAGGCGTTCCTGTCCTCTGCCCCCTACCCCCTACCCACTACCCATACCCCGAGCGAAGAATGAATGACTGGGTCCCCACACTGGCGCCACTCTCGACTGCAAACTGTTCCTTCATTTCAAGAACATATATAATTGCCATCCCATCGACATGGTTCAGAAAATTAATGTTGGGTTTCACACATGCTGATTTTTCGTTTTTGTATCATTACTATTATTTAAGGCTGTTTATAAAAATTTAACACGATACTTCCTTGCATTTATTGTTTGTTCTGTCACTAATATTTCAATATATATCCAAGTGATGATAATTTCGCTGATGTATAGTAGTAATTATAGTGCATATTTTTGTGTAGCAAAGGGCCGAGTACCTAAGTAAGGAGATTTTTTACACAGACTATGTCATGTTTTAATAATGCAGAATTTCTATATTTAGAATATTATTTATTAAAATATAATAACTAATACCCATTTCATTAATACTATTAGTAATTTAGTTCCATCTCATTTCCCGGTAGTACCAGTGAGTAGTTCTCGTTCATCTACAAGCGTCTGTTTCGTCTCGTGTTTTAGTTACAGTTGGGAAGCGGGTAAAGCACTGGAGATTTTGTTGAAATCTAATCCGTAGACTGCCACAAGAGTTTGTCATGGGTAATCATTCCATGATAGGTTCTACAAACGTTTATTGTCAGCTGCGGTATTTGTTTACTTAGTTTCCCCCCCCCCCCCCCCAAAAAAAAAAATCACGTGGTCTAGTTGTACTTGATTCACTCATTGTGTTGCTCTAGGTGTTTAGTCCTGAATTACAAGTCACATAAAACATTAAAATAATAATATTAAATAAAACAAATAATAGCTTGAAAAACACCATTCGTGTCTAATGCTTTTGTAAAAACTTAACCTGAAATTTGTATTACCTATTATCACATCCGGCTAAAGACGTATTATTCTTGTGGTACGCATGAAGTGATCCAAACGATAACTTTTTTTTTCTTTTAATCATCCCCTCCCCCTATAGATGAATCATGATGGGGAGACTAGCATGTCATAGTGAAGCCATAGCGTCCATAATAACTGAAGGGTATCTGTTTGGAAAAGACCAGACAATAGGGTGATTACTGACGGGGGAAGCCGCTCTTTGATAGTTACAAGGGAAAGGGGGAGGGGGAGGGGGTAATCTGGACGATTGATCGACACGGCCTTGGTAATGCTTGGCTTTATTTTGTGCACCGGGGACTCCCGCACGTATGAACGCGGCGGGTCGACTGTGCAGCCGTTATCTTCCTCCAGGACAGGCAGATCTCTGCGCAGCACAGCCACTGACGAAGCCGTCCCCTCTGCTCAACTAATCACGGCGGATCTCAGGCGACGATCGCACGAGAGGAAGACGTCGTCCAAGCAAAGTTAACTGTGATTCCGCAGACTCTGGAGGACGGAACGTCACACTATCACAAACAACACTACGTTTACGAACTTCCATACAAAAAAAAATGAGCATAAAAATGAATTATTTGTAGTTCCAGACAGTTGAATCTACGTTAAAATTACGTCGGCTTCCCACAAATACGGCAAACGGGCATACGGAAGGAAGAACAGCGTCTTTGCTGTAGGCTTGAGGGGCCCGCGTACACCGGGATACTTGTGTTCGTGAGGTGGGATGTTGTGTTTCTAGCGCAGTGCCGTCTCTAGGAGCATGGTTGTGGACTGACGCGCAGTCTTCTCGTCGTGCATAGAACAATTGTGATATTTGAGCGTTAATCATAACATTATATGGCAGAATAATGAAGATAAATGTGTATTGCAAGTCCACTGAACGCTTGCAAGAATATGTACCGGGAGCCCTGGCGTATTTCTAAATCATTTTTTCGTTAACACACACCACACAGAAATCTTAAGCAGTTTTTATTTTTAGATCACGTGGTTTTCCCTGAAGCTCTGCACACCGTATGTGTACCCAGGTAGGCAAAAAAAAGTTATTGTATGGTTGTGTTTTAAAGATTTACACATTAAACAAACACTGCAATAACACTCAGAAACATAAAATTACAATTAATGTTTCCTAATTTTTAACACGATTTTATTAGTTTCACTTATAACTAACGAGCATTATAGCAAATGTTGGAAGTCGATTTTAACCTACTTGTAATTGTCATGTCGACTTGAAACTTTGCAAGTATGACAGATGACAACGCAATAATCTGGTACCACCGAACTGATCCGATTATCGAGCCAAGAGGTGGATAGCAGAACTCTTTAACTTTTTTTTATGTAACTGATAAAATAGTGTTTTTTAAGTTTTTTAAATTATATTTTCCCCTTTTCATGACAATTTTCTTCAGTTCAAAATACACACACACAGCGCAGTTAACTTTTGTAGGGGGTTTTGTCGGGGGAAATGTATCGCACCAAATACTTTGGACGTATGAAGAACCTATCAAGTTTCAAGGCTGGTCAATCCAGGCAGGCAGGCAGGCAGGCAGGCAGGCAGGCAGGCAGGCAGGCAGGCAGGCCCTCGAAGTATTTGAAGGTTTAGAGCTCATGCATGATTGTTGTAGATGCGCGGGGTGGTTAATGGGGGGGGGGGGGGGGCCCACTCTAAACGGCAACCACCCACGTGGACGCGGCCGGGCTTATACTGCTCCGCCACGAGGTCATCAATATGGCCGTCGTAGTTTCCGGCCGACGGGGGCGCGCGGGCAGGGAGGGGGGGGGGGGGGGTACCTGCGGGCGGGCCGAGAGCCTGAATTAGTCGCGGGCGCCGAGCGGGCCGCCAGCTCCACTGGCGAGGGCAGTGCTGACGTCAAGTAGCGGCGTCGCGTCGCCAAGCCGGGCCGGACGCACAGTCCAGTCTGGCTCCATCCCCGCCCGCAATTCTCACATTACAAAAAAACACGGGTATGCCTACTTGTAGCCTCCGGGCGCTGCCGACTGTTCGGCGGACGCCACTTGATGTCGAATGCTGGGAAATAAAGATTTTGTTACTTCCTGCTAACACCCACGCGCCGAAGCTGTCAACACGGAGGGACTCGTGCGTATATATATGTTCGCGTTTGTGGGCGTCGGGAAACGTACCACAAACAAATACACGGGTAAACGCAGAATTAAAATTTATTATTCGAACTTTACAAAAAAAAAACCTTGGATAATTCTAAGTTAACCCTGGTAAACATAGGTTTACTCCTTCCTCTTCCAGCATTACCCGTAAAAAATATACACCACGTTAGCACAGCGAAAAAAAAAAAAAACTTACAAATGAAATTACTGACACTATCATGTGTTTTCATTATTAAATTAATAATCAAAAGGAGTCAAAAAATAAAGTTTTTTTTTTTAAATATAATTTCAAGTAGGTTTGAAGTCTTGCGACTAGCGTGCTTTATAAACGACCGTGAATTTATTGCGTTGTTGCGTCCTTTGAGTAGTTAATAAACCCGGCCTTATCCCCTCGCCGGAAGGAATGATGCGGCGGGAAAATAATTGAGTTTTCTGCCCGACCCACCTGACTGGCGGCACTGGCACCTGGCTTTCCTGGAAGCATCCAGCATCCAGCATCCAGAGCCTTTCGTCCCAACGACCCAGTTGAATGCCGACCTCTTAACGGTTCTACAGAAAAAAAATACGAGTGGGCATCGCGTGACGGTTATTAAAAGGCGGCTAGCCTAAGGTTTCCGTTGATCATATTTGGTTATAAACCGGCCCCTGTCCGATTCCACTTTCACGGAAAACCTGGCGCGCGCGCGCGCGCACTTTCGTCGACGGCTCGCCGAGACACCCTGCGTCACGAGCGAGATGTCCCGGTCTGAGAGTAGTGTCGTGTGCGAGTGACCAGTCACTAGCTCCGCGTCACTGTCCAAGTTGTCACAGCAGTTTCGGCGGAAAGGTACACGATCATTTCAAACAGACGAGCTTAAGTGGGGCTTTGGAGAATGTGTACAATAGCACTCCTGCGATATTCATATTATCTTTGAAAGGATTTGTGCAATGGGAGTGCATGACTTGATGTAAGCTTTTGGACATACGCCATTGCTAAGCACATGCATGTCTGTAGAAAAAAACTACAAAAAAACCAAAAGACAAAAAACACAAATTAAACAAAATTTGCTGTTGTCAACAGGATATATACACCACATAATATTCCATAACAGGAATATGGTTAACAAAGAAAAACAAAGAAAAATGGACTAAGAACGAAAAAAAAAAAAAAAAAAAAACCAAAAAATTCAGCACAACAGTTGAAACGAGACAAGGTTCAATTCATCATTTGTGGTTTTTTTTCGTTCTCTTAGTCCGTTTTTCTTTGTTTGTTGACCATATTCTTGTTATGGAATATTATGTGGTGTATATATCCTGTTGACAACAGCAATTTTTGCTTAATTTGTGTTTTTTTTTTTTTTTGTTTTTTGTAGTTTTCTTTTACAGACATACATGTGCTTAGCAATGACGTATGTCCAAAAGCTTACATCATGCGATATTCATGATAAAACTATTCGTTTTATTTTCGATTCCTTTAATTCGTTCAGAATCGGGCCTGTGTATTTTAGGCACGTTTCGGATCCTTAAAAAAAATTAATATATATTTTAAATTTTGCTGAATAAAGTGGTATGTATGCATCACAGAATTGTAGAAACAACAACAAAAAAACTTCTCGTAAATGAATTAATAACCCAGGAAAATCTTTTGACTACGAAAACGTGTGGCTAATAATGGCGTGAAATTAACAACAAAAGTTATTAAAATACTTATACATTGAAATTAAAGAATAGTATGAATGCCAAATTAATGCAAATCAAAGTAAACTAAATTTTTTGGTGAGATTAGGTATGAAATAATTCGCAGGACCCCAACGAATCATAATGAGCATTTTAAATACACCTTAACACAGATTACTCTGATTGGCAGCAGTTCCCAATATTCGAAATATAATAGTAAATAGGTAGAAATTGCAATATACATATGTTACCGGGTCTGTTTCCTTGCCAACAAGTGTGTGTGTTCTTGGTCACCACACATCCACGCATTTTTCACGAACTCTCTCACAATAACACGACTTGTAACTTATCCATGGTAGGATTTCACGTGCTGAATGAATTTTCTAAACGGAATTTAAAAAAAAACTACATCTAACGCCGTTATGTTTATCGAAGCAGATACGCTATCACGGTCAAGGACTGATTGCGTGGAAGATACTGGTGCAACGACCAAGTATACCCGCTAAGAAGCGATCGTACGTGAGTGCGCGCCGGTTATTCCTCCAGTTTTCTCTTAAATTTTTACTTCAGAGCAAAAAAAAAAAAAAAAAAAAAAAATTGAAGATGTCTTTCACAGAACGTGGACTTACCACCTACATTATTTCCACTAATTATGTGATGGCGGCAGCTTAAATCAATAATGAGCAAAGCAGCTTTACGTTCCGACTTTCACTGCTCACGAAACTTTCGATTTTGATTAAAAGGGACGAAATATATATTAATATTTTAATATCCTTCGGTTGAGTTCGTAGGAAAACGGGTATTTGGGGGAGGGGGGCGGTTGTTTTCCGGCCCCTGTATTTTTTTAAAAAATTTAAATATACATAACCTAACTTTATATAAACAATTTAAATGGAGCACAGATTAACTACACGTATCTTGAAATAGGTCACGGATTATTTTACACTTGTGTAAATATACAGGGTGAATCTGAATTCGACCCGACAAACGATGGCTGCTGGTTCATGACAACAAAATAAGTTGAAAACTCATATTCGACTAATTGTGTAAAGTGCTTCTCAAGTCTTGTATACGTCTTTGAAGTTGAAGCTGAACAAAATTTATTTTAAATAATAGAGAAAGTATTTAAGATGGAACACTTGGCGTCTGGATTGTGTCTATTTGAATAAAGTTATACACTTTCAATAATTTAATTGAAATAATTGGAAATAGTAAAAAGTTACAAAAATGTGGAAAATAAAGGCGCTACTCCCGATTATTCCAACGAAACATTTTTTTTATACAGCCCCAAAATTGTTGATGGTTGCAGAACATTATTCAATTAAACATAACCCACACGCTCAGTGTTTTATCTTATTTGGTCTCTATTTTTTTTTGACACTAAGAATGTTGTTAAGCTGCAACTTCGAAGACGTTAACACCAGTCTTGGAATGCACTTTAGATCATTAGTCGTCATGTTGTGATGAATGTACAGCCGAAAATTGTTGGTCGAATTCAAAATCAATCTGTATAAATACACAAACAGGTGTGAATTATTTCACAACCCATTCAAAACCCTAGCTTAAGGAACTTTAGAGCCTACTTTAAATAAAACATTATTAACTGAATAAAATACCTCTTAAGAGGTAAAAAAGAGTTTCAAGCGCTGTATTTTCGACGTATTTTATATTAACTACTTATGTATAAATAAGCCAGTAAGAAGACTTTCAAACAAAAGCGCGCTGTAACACTGGTGTCATCGTGTCGGTTACTTCAAAAACTTTACCAGCTCGTATCAACCATCGGTTACGTGGGTTGCTTACATTTCTGCGTCACCAATAGAAAACACGCATTCACTCGTGAAATGACGTGACAAAAAAAAGGCTACCGCGTGTTTGTACAGGTGCGATTATCTTACAAACAAAACTCACTCGGTCGTCAGTTAGCTCTACACGACACGAGGACACCGTATCTCCAGCACCACATATCCTGTTGTTACTTACGAGTCCATTAAAAAAAAAAAAAGAACTTAATTTAAGTGGCCCATAAGTGTGTTTTACAGTAGCCTAGGGGCCGAATGATCGGGTCAAGAAATTTCACATGTACCTAATTAGTTTATAATCAAACAGTAATATATAAAATATATATAAATTATTATTAACTCTACATACCACCGTAAATAAAAACTCTGCCTCGGGGGTAGAAAACATAATGTATATATATTTTTTTTTTAAATGAAATATGGTACAGAGAACTCATAGCATTATGTATAGGAAGGTTAATTTCATATAAAAAGTCTATTTCAGAAAAAAACAAACTATTATCTTGAAAATATTATGTTTGTATAGTAAGAAGTCAAAGAATACTGTGTTAAGACTTTCATTAAGAAATCGCTGCCACTAGAAAAAAAAATGCGAGTAAATAAAGTTTAAACAAATTAATACCTTGCAACATGGTGTCCTACTCTTTCGTAGTACTGAATCACAAATTAAATTAGAAATGAAAATACAATATTCTCAATTATATCTCATTAGTAACATTTAACATATAATGACGCTCATCACTGACTCTGTAGCGCTGTAAGACAGCGAGCGCCTGCCTGCAGAATGCCAGCGTGCGACGGGAAGTCGCCCACCAGGAGTCTGAGACCGGCACACTGCAGGTAGCCTGCACTTGCTGCCTTACACACGTTAAGAAGTGCATTTTCATCAAAAGATGGAGCTATAAGTTAAAGAAAATCTTTAAACTTTCAGTTTTTAATCATTATTTTACTTTTCGAATTTGATTGATCAAGTTCGCAAAGTAAGTAAAATGAATTTTGATTAAGTAGGTCGTTATTAATTTATTAAAGATTATTATTGAATGAGACAATTCACACGCAATGCAGTTTTTCAAGAGGCTCTTCATTAACACAATTTCCTGTCATTATATATGAAAAAAAATAATTTTCATTTGCACAATATTAAAAAATAATAATTTTTAATAAATATTTCGTGTACATTAAATTAGTGTTTGTTGTATTCACCATTTTTCAACGGACGCCTTACAACTCTAGTGTTGATGATGATAGTAAGGAAACCATCGTAACCGAAGAATATTTCGAGTTACTGTTTGCATAGGAGCACACTTGGAAGCGTTTGTGGCATATTAAAGGCACCTGAAAAAACCGCCGTGTGGTGTCGGAAGACGATCAAGGAGGAAGAGTTTAGAAAAGAGCGTCTTGTTCGGACGCAGCACTCTTCTCCTCGCGACACATCGGTTCCGTGTTTCCGCACGCGAAGTCATACAGCGAGTAACACCACGGAGCCCGATCTAACGTTTTGTCCCAGATCACGTCCAAGCTATATTTTTTTCTTCTCAATCTACGAGCCATTACAAAAAAATTTCTCTATCGTACCTTGTATTTATCCTCTTTTTAAATTAACTCTCTCCGCGGAACACGCCTGAAAGGCAATCACTCGCACGACCAACCAACTACCTCAATCTATATTTAAACTCTCGGTTTCGCCACCGCGACCTGCTGGCCAACGTTGAAACTAGGAACCGACACACGCGTATCTTGTCCACGAAAAGCCCAAGCTACTCAATCTTTAAATTTACTGCATCATCTCCAAATATTGATGTGTTTTCGGGACTTGTCCACGTGCGCCCGGCAAAAGAAAATTAGTTGGATATCACATCTCTATAGTTTAACATCTTAGTCAAACGTTGTTCATCAAAGCGTATAAAAAATTCATCGCAAACACTCTGATATTGAATTTAAGCTAAAATGAGCATTTTTAACACAACTTATTGTTTTCTTCCATTTACTAATTTGTTATTACAAAATAATGGGCGTTGAACTTCTGGTAGAAATTGAGGTCATTAGAGACGATGAGATGTAATGACACGAGAATGGGGCATTGTCGGAATTAATTAGTGGATGAGAAAAGGGAGCACCCAGAGAAACCCCACCGACTCACGGCAAAGTCCGCCACGTTTTCCAAATAAATTAAGGTTCAAACATGCCTGTAATCGAACTCCGATCGCATTGGAGGAATATGACCACTCAACTATAGTGGCCCCCATCCCAATATGTTACCAGCTGTAGTAAATGTAAGCAGGGCCGCAACTAGAGTCTCTGGCACCCGGGGCATGAATGGATTCATGCGCCCCCCCCCCCCCCCCCGCTTTTTTTTGCACATACCACACCAATAAAGCGGGGGGTCCGGGGGCCCTCCCACGGAAAAATTGTGTTATTTAAGCATTTTCCATACCTACATGTAACAGTTTCTGTGCTACTGTAACTTCCATGTATGAACCCACTATCAGTTGTAGTAGGAATTACAATGCAAGCCGGCGATTTCGGCACCCCCACAGCTTTGCGCCCGGGGCGTATGCCCCACTTGCGCCCCCCTAGTTGCGGCCCTGAATGTAAGTCAGGGTAAAATTTCGAGCCATTGTGTACAAATATGATTTGCAGGAATTGATACTTAAGTGTTCAGTTTAACTTTAATCCACTGCACAGTAATTCAGTTTTAAAGAGAATATATTCACTTTGACAAAGTTATTTTATTTTCAAAATTTACTCAAATTTGAATAAGAGTTACCTACTTTAATTTTAGAAGTGTTGTGATATATTTTTTCGCCCAAGAGACTTTTTTTTTTTAATCTACAGGACCTTATAATTTGCTCATTTAGTACATAAGTATAGCCTCACTACGGTTTAAATTAATACACAAACCACACAACGAGAATTTAAACATATTGTTGCGAAGATTCTACCGATGGGGTTGGCTAGCCAGGCCGCGCGCCTGCCTGCGATTGGGGCAGCAATGTAGGTAGTGTCCATCCCTCCATTACCGCTACAAGCCTAATCCGATTAGCAGCAGCGCCTCGCTACGCCTTTCTTCTTCCCCAGATCATTCTCATTGAGCCCGGAGAATTCTGCCAATCTTTCGAGGGTTCGGAGCGTTTCCAGAGCCCCGACTGCGCGAAGTGGCGTAACTAATACGCCATTGTTCTGGGAGCTTCGAAAGTTAAGTCGGGGATTCTGATGACGTGACACTCAGGGAGGGAGGGGGGTAGGGGGGCTACGAGACCTTCCCATGACAAGACTTGGCAAGTACTTACATGCGGGGGTAGAGAAGCGATAGCGGACGGCGAGCGGCGGGAGCTCGTGTGTGCGGACGAGTGAGAGTAGTGCGACGCAGTGTGTTGGTACAGAGGTGCGCGTTAAGAGACGAGCGGTCGTGAGAGCCACTAACGAGCAAAGCTCCAGCGGGGAGAGTAAACTGTGGACCCACTCGTAAAAATATTTAAATGAAGCCACCTGTAGTTAGCCAGACAGTTAGAGCCGTTATGAAAAACGAAAAAGATCTAGCCTCGACTACATGCAAGATACTAAGGGCGGATTTTGATGTTCCACGTTACACGTCTTATGAATGAACCAACTGTACCAACTTCACTAATTAATATAATACTTTGCAAAAGGTAGCTAGAACTTCCACGGGCGAACCCCGCGGATTATTGCGAGCAGGTACGCTCCGCTTGCGTCATCACACAGCTCTGAGAACCTTTCACAACGGTCCACACAACAGCGCCACGCCCAATTTGGTCACAGCGACTAAAACTAAGTTACGGTCATTATTTTCTACCCATCGACCTTTATAGAATACGTAACCGTCCTCATTCGCTGGGAATGAAAACGGCCAAGTTACACTATCAAAGCCGGTCAGTAACAGAGCTAGTATATGGCTATACAGAGCGAAAACTTCGGAACGGAACAATAAAGCTACGGGTGTATCAATTAAAAAAAAAAATCGAGCAGTAGAATTTGAATCTTGGTATGGAATACGTATGCATTTATATAGTTTACAGTCATAAACATAACCGTCACTACTAAAAAAAACTCGGGATTGCAGATGAGCGCATGCGAGTGTTTTGATTTTTTAATCGTACGGCAGAGTCTTGTTTATCCGACACTCCGTATTAGCTAATATACCACTGAAAAAAAAAAGTGGCAAAATTTTTCTGTTTCATAGATTTCGACAAACCGAATAACCAGAGTATTGACCCTGATGCGTGAAATAAACTTGCTCCTCGCTTGTCAATAACAATCAGTAGGATCATGTAATTTTTGCGGAAAGACTTCCAGACCATCTGTATGGTAAAATTTTGCAGTATTGTCCGAGTTTTGAGGTTGGCTGGGTTTATTTCAGGTAGCCTACATGTCTACTGTCAGCACAACAATCGCAGCCATCCAGTTCGTAAGCAAACGCACCAATTACAAGGAAACAATCGCTAGCGCGGGCATATCTTATTACAGTCTAATGAGCGCTCAGATTATCTCGCGAAGAATGCATGCCCCTACCAATGAGGAAACACATATTTCAATACAAAACGTTCGTGGTTCGTCGTGAAATAACTATGCCGCGAACAAAATATTTGTTACAATAATCCCAAGTGCAGGAAGACGCTACAATGGATTGCAGGGTATTTCGTCACGAAACGTGCTCGCGATAAATACATATCCAGTGAGTATATTAATAAATACATTGTTTAGTATAGTAAATTGTAAATATTACGGAGGAAAAAAAGTAATTCCTAGCCTACAACTCATATAGTTTCTGTTCCCTACCACGTTCGTGCAACTTCGGATTTCTCTCAAAAATTGAAATTAAAAAAAATCGAAGGGTTAGGTTAGGTTAGTCACAACATGCTTGTTTTCATTGGAAACTTCCGATTTAGCGGCTGAAGTGGCGTTAATACCAAAACGCAAAACTTCGGATATCTTCTGAAATTCTTGCAGGGAACCGAAACTACTTGAGTTGTAGGCTTCCCCATATCACACGCCGAGGATTATCCGACCTCGCAGCACAACAGCGGAAGCCAAAATTTTTCTATAATTATTATGACCCGAAAAAAAAAAACTATGTTCAAGAGTTTTCCTTGCCAATCAAGCTAATTTTAGACGTCCAGTAGGTGCGCTTAATTGACTCGTCGGTCGATAAAAAAGCCTGAGATTAATTTTAAGACAATCTGGACATTTTATAATCAACTTTTGATGGTCTTTCCTGTCAAAAACTACACAAAATCGAACTCAAACATAACCTTTTAACATGTGTATCAACTCATAGCCTAAAAGCGTGGGGTGCTCTTTTCTTTCAATTTCGTAATGACTACATCCTAAAATTAGTGATCGAAAATTTAAGACAAATGATATCAAGCAACCCACGTTTATAGTTATACAGAGTTGTGGTGCATTATTTGGCAGTTGGACAAAAAACTTAAATTTAAATGTAATTTTTTTTATATTTTTAGTGATCTGTTTAAACTATAAGTTCATTATGTGTTCGTTTCCTGGACTAAGTAGATGTGTACCTGAAAGAAACTCGACCAATCACGAAACACAGACGACGGCACACTGCTTAAACACACGCCCCAACCCATAAATCACCATCTTCACTCAACTCAACCGTCGCCGGAGGTGGTTCGCCGTAGGGACCCCCAAAAAGCGCGACGGTCGACAAAGCATGGTGCAAGTCGTGGCAGTGAGAAAGGGGGGGGGGGGGGGGGGGGAGTGCGCAACGGGCGTCGTGGGTGGGCGAGAGCGAGAGCGAGAGCGAGAGCGAGAGAGAGAGAGAGAGATTAAGTCCAAATTTCAGTCACGTCAAGGTTTAGTGCGGTTTAAACGGTGTTTCGCGGTGCCTTTCATACGAGGCTCGCGGCCTCGCCGCCCCCTCAACACACCCCCGAGGTTCCGGCCGCGCTATGATAGACACCGAGTCACGTGTCTAGGCTTTCCCTTTCCAACGTACCATACATACACTACCTGTTTTGCATACGTGACACTCCATTTGCAACGTTTTAAATTAAATCTGTTCATACTTCGTGTGCTTCACCCTTGTCCGTCGATGTTTTATTTAAGTACTGTAATTGAAGACCAATATAGTGTCCAAGTTCCAATGGCTTAAAAAAAAAATTCTTTTAAATGTTTTTTTTTTTAAATTACAATATTCAAAAATTATATGACAAAATATAGAAACCGAACTTTACTTTTGCTGTTGTATTATCTCAATTCTTAAAAAAAATCTATCAGGTTTTAGTAAAAAGTTATAAAAAAAACAGATTAAGTGACATATACCGTGCCGTTTTTAGTCACTTAGACCACACTGCACGATTATTTTTATATTTGCCTTATATTTCACGCTATTTGTAGTCTACACATCTACACAAATTTGTAGGGCAATTTCCACCCCCCCCCCCCCCCCCCACAAGCGGAATTTTCGTCACAGGGCGCGAGACGCAAACAAAACTATCCAGATCAGATGTTGTGAACACTGACATGTATCTTTGTTCACAAATAATAAATCAATTGTCAAAAGTGTTACATCTAAGAGGTAATTACTTCACTGAAATCGGACAAACAGAACGATGCAAAAATTTATAACCTCAAAAACGTACCGAATGCGTCCGAACTATATACCGAATATCCCATACCTCAAAGTCAAGCCGAGAATAATTGATAGGCCAGTAAATTACGGTTATGAATTAAAAAGCAGAAATTAAAGTTTTTAAAACCCCACCGCATATTAAATTATTAGATACTGTAACTTTCAAAAATTTAAAAAAAAAAAAAAAAAATCAGGTTAATTTGACTAGATAGTCAATCCGTATAAATAAAACTTTGCTAACTTAGCAAGTTATTTGAAAATATGGCTATTCAAAGAAAATAACTTTATAAGGTAGAGAAATATTTTTTTTTAGTTTGAATATAATAATAATTTGGTGCAGGGTGAGAATTAATTTTTTTTAAACAATGCATATAACTCTCGAATGCGACACTTTTTTGATTTTTTTAAATTCATAACCATGATTAATTGACCTATCAACTATTCTCTGCTTGACAGTGAATTATGGGACATTCTGTACATCCAGATTTTGACAGCTGGATAGAACAAAATAATTACTGGTACGTGATTAGCTAGTCTGGTGCTATATGAATCTGTATTTATTACGTCACAATACTCAGCTGTCGAAGGCTTTGTCCCTTACAACACCTGTCAAATATTATCACCGAACAAAAGCCGACAAGTAACAAGCATGCGAAGAATATCTATGAACGTAGAAAGCCAACGAATGAAAAATCACAAAAAAAAAAAAAAAAAAAAGGAAATTAAAATATTAACAGTAAAATATAAAAACAACAAATTGAATAAAATAAAAACATACAAAAACCCTACATATAATACGTAGTAAAATATAGAACCATAAGCAACAAAACAACAGCCACAAAAACAGGAGATATGAAGTAAAATCAAACCAAGAGCAATACATCGAGATTAAAAAGCTACAAAGAAAACAATACTATAAGATCACTATATTTCTGTGTGTGAAAAATTATTTTCTTATTTTTTTATACAGTTTGTTGCAGTCTTTTGGACCTTCAGACGGATTTACATTTAGAAGCGGGGGAAATTTATTTGGAATAAGTAGTTCCGCCGTTCACAGAGGACTAAGGGAGAAGTGAATAGGGAGGGACTGCCTACTGGATTTAAGGTTACGGACAGCTCTATCACCTCCTGCAACCTCCACCCCCCTCCCCCCCCCCCCCGCCACCACCGAAAGAGTAAATGATGCGACATGAGGTAAGCATGAACCGGAGTTGGAATGCATGCAGGTTCGTGTGGGCTTTAGGGCTGAAATAATAACCTGTATCGCAGTTAGTGTGAACCGAGTATACAATATGGCCGATACTTCACCGTGGCCTGTAAGCAAGCATCTTTCGTTAGCTTTAAAATCTTTCTCCTGGCCTTTTCACGCAACAATATATATATATATATATATATATATATATATATATATATATATATATATATATAGCGACTCCAAAATCACCTTCCGCACTAGCCTTTTCAATACCAACGCACTTGTAACATCAAAATTTCTTAAAATAAATTAAAACCATCGTCAAAATGTCAGTTTCCTAGCTGGTTCCATAAACCCCCCCCCCCCCCCTCCACACCAGGCACCTCGATAAGGCTCCGCAAAGTTCTGGGCCAAGATAGATAATCCGAAAAAAAAGAAGGAATAAAAAGATTACATCCCTCCCCACGACATGTGTTGTCTCTAAACTCAGTGATTTTACATTTACTCTTATGCACACGAGCATACCTCCTAGTTACTAAAGTTCAGTACACCACTTTCTTAATGTTACATAATCTATTCCGTTTGGAAAATGTTCGCATAATGACAGATCAGAGTAAACATAAATCCAAGTACAAGATGCTAGACTCATTGCAAATAAACAATAATGTTAATTAATACTGTAATATCTGCACATAAATTGTTTTAAAAATACTTTAAAACTAAAACTATAATAAATACTGTACGTAGTTAAAAATGAAGACCTGTAATGTGGATCACTAAGTACTACCGGAGCTATTTAGACAAAACGTTCGAACCCATCTACATCTCAAAGATAAAAAGGAAGTTTGAGTAACGGCTGTTTGTATAAAATTAGACTATCATTTATATATTATTTTATACTACAAATTTATTATTACAATTAGATAAATATATTATGATAAATATATTGGGGGGGGGGGCTTTATAGCGATAATAAACAATTAAAACATTAGATTTATTCGATAAAAAAGGTAAGTAATTTAAGTTTCAGAAAAATTTCTCTTTTTTTTCTTTTTTTAAAGAATCTCACCTGTCCCAATTTAATAACTGTCTAATTAAAGCATTACATTTTTTGCTCATCGGTTATTAATCTCAACCGTGTGCGCACTGAAATATGATGGTATGACAAATACCTTGCAGCTATTCGAGTTAAGACGTCATAAAGACATTCTCGTGTTTTGATTGTACATACTATCCATGGGTTACGTTACCGTTTAATTAATTCCGAAATCGTGCTAAGCTGCGTCAACGATTTGAGGGGGGGGGGGGGAAATGCATATAGTAAAGAATGGGAAACACAACTTGCAAGTGGGAAATGCTTCCCCCGTTTCCAAGCGAACCTCTTTAGAAATCCAATTGAATCCCTCGGGTGATGCACAAAACAAAGCCCTGCAGGAAAGAGGCAGGGTTCGAGGAGAGAACAATGCTCTGCCGAGACATCGACCTTGAGAGCATGGACGGGCGTGGCATGGGCCCCGATACAGGCTACAAGCCACCCGCCCACCGCCTCACGGGGGAACACCTAAACACCTAACACCTGTTGTGGGCCGGAGACAACACGACGCACAAGCCCTCCTGCGATGTGGCGGCATCCGACCAAGAGGTTAGGAGGAATCTAGTCCACGCCATCGCCAGGACGTCTATAAATAACGCGTCTCACTTGCGATTTTGAATGCCTACAACTCCTCAGCCAGCCAACCTCGATGTTAGGAGGCCCGTTCAACGAGAAGTATCTTAATTATTCCCTCTTGTACTATTTCGTGTTTTTGCACAACATAATACATTAGTAAAATAATTATAAAATATTTTTCTTTCTCTCCGAACTAGTCATTTAATTATTTTTATGAACTTTAAGCCAGATTTTATGTCAGACTTAGCACGTACTGCCAGCTTACAATATAGTATAAAGGTTTTCATTAAAATAACCGTTCGTATGTAGCCTTCGCATTAAAACTATTTTTAGTATATCATTTGTGAATCAATAAACACTAGGTTTACCTAAAACCCCAAAATTCAATTTTCTATGGTCTGCCACACACGGCTTACTTTTAACATTATAGTTTTTTTTTTTTTTTGTGATTTGTAGTTTATGTCTGAATAACGATTTCAAAGTTCAATATTTTGGTTTTTACACACACGAACAAGAAAAATGAACGAAGCCTACTTTCTGAAACAATATTGTGATGGCATGTTACAATCTAAAGATATGTCATTGGCAAATTAAACATGATTGTAAATATCGATTATGCTCAATTTTCCCCCCATACTTTATGGAAATTCATAATTCATATTAAATATATGTCTCGTTTTAACAAAATATGAACGGTGGATCAAAATATCTCAATTTTCAAAGCTCATTACTTAGATAAGTTTTCTTATTTGTAATACTCAAAATCAAACAAACTGACAATTAATTATGCAAAAATTACATAACCTAGGAAATAATGCGGTCTACGAGGATTATAAAAATTACCTACATTTCACAAAGGTACAAATCAAATATGTGATTCAAAATTTGAGAAGGGGTATCCACGCAAGTTCTTTTTTTACGTTTAAATTAAAATTTAGTGAATAAGCGTTCAATGATTAGCCTACACACAAAGACAGAGCTAGTAAGCAACAATAAGGCATTTCTTCACCCCAACCGCCTTCACCGCTCGCACAATTGGTGAGATTACGCGCGTAACAGACACAATAAGCACGAACAAAAAATAAAATTATCACAAAATATTTAAATATGAACTACTCCCTCGCATTTATCTCACAAGATAATAAACAGTTAAAGAGCATTCACTTGCTTAATTTAAATTATTCTTTACTATTTCAAGTGCCATCGCTGTCAAACGTTGTAAATACATTTTAACAACTGAGATCATGCTTCACCGGAACTCGTCATGCATTACGTGTTCTCAAAAAGAACGCGAGAACAGATAGAAGGAAACCACAAGTTCCTTTGTTACGTTCCGTTCCGTCGACGTTATCCCCTCCCCTCCCCGACGGAACATCACAGCGTCACAAACAATAATTCAAGATCCAAAGAAGACGGGACAACAGTCATCCCTACTTCCACTCTACTACCAGGGCCGCAAACATTCGACGCTAGAACATCTTACAATAGCGTATCACGTGTCCTGGTGACGTAGATGCCATCCGTTCAAATCTTTTCGACAGCTCACGATCTGGCAATAGTTCGCAACCGGCCTTCGACGTGACGACATTTACGAGCACCTAATGGTCGTTCCGTACTAAACAGTCGTAATCAGCACTTTATAGAAACCAGAATACTCGCAAGATCTGGGCGGGGCAAACGAAGTTCTGAATACGTTGCCCCGATGCGAAGGACAGCAGAAGTGGCGTCAAGGTCACAAGCCAAACTGATAACATGGCGATGAGTATGACAGAGAGGTTGTTTTTTTTTTTTATTGTGAAAAATAAGCTAACAAGATAACAACTGCAGTTGGTGCTGCCGATAAGGGAAGATACAAGTTTGTGAAATCACGTGACCAATTTTATGCATTAAGACTGATGGCATGATTGTGTATATATTGATAGTGCCATCACAATACAAACAATTATTTTGGGTCCTGGTGGGAATATATATATTTTTTTCGTTGGTATTGAACTTACGATGATAATTTAATTGTTGTGCCAGAAGTTTCAGTTGTGTCCAGGTTCTTTTGACGTGCTAAATGAATCACGGGGACATTGCAGTCGGCTGCGAGGGCAGCTCCGACGGCGGACAAAGTGGCTCACCCCGCTCTCTCTGCCGCTGCCGTACTTCCAGTAGTGCTGGCGCTGCGCCTGGTGGTACGGGTGCTGGAAGTGGTGTTGGTGTTGGTGTTGGTGGTGTTGGTGGTGGTGGTAGCACGGCGGCGAGGACGACCCCACCAGGAAGTTGGAGCTGATGTACTCGTCGCGGGAGACGGCTCTGCCGCCGTACGCCTGCTGCTGCTGCTGGCCGCCGCCTCGCATCATCGCGGCCGCGGTCAGTCGGTCATCGGACTGCGCGAGCGGTACGAGCTACGAGCTACGAGCTACGAGCCACGAGCACCTCCGTGCTCCCTCCCCGCGCGGGCACGAGTGGCCGGCCGACTCCGCGCGGCAGTGCTGCCAACCGCCTGCGGGACGGGGAGAAGTAGCGGAGGGAGGAGGAGATAACGCCGAAAGCGAGGGAGGGGAAGGGGAGCTCGCGCGCGCGGCTCCTCCGCCGCGCATGACGTCACGCCTCCGGCCTCAACGCCGCAGTTTACGTATACGCAACACGAATTAGCGGAAGCAAAAGTGGACCTTCGCGGTCTCGAACTGTGGCAAAGTAAAGTTGAAGTTTAAATCAACTTTACATTTGATGTCGAGAAAATATGGGGGTTAAAATTCCATCAAGGATGTAGGAGCACAAACCATATGCCCTTAGGCTTTCATACCTAGTTAAAGCCTAATATCTACCAACATATTAGTCTGGAATTGCAGGTAGATTTTTTGTTCTGATTCTTCACCAACACATCTTCAAAAGACTCCCGGCAACAAAATGATTTTTGCTGAATGTTTGTTGAACATACTTACAATCCACAATAACAACCTACGTTCATCACTATGCACACATGTTCTGGAGATGATAGTACAAATTTGTCGGCGGAAATAATAATAAAATTTAAACGGAACACGCTCAATAAGTAAACTTGTCACGTTGGACCAACAAATGTTCTAAAATTGATTCATATACCTATAATATACAATACAACTATAATTAGTAATTGTTCTTTAAAATTATGCGATCCGCCATATCTTGCATTTTTAAATGTAAAGTTGACTGTGACAGCGAAGACAAGCTGTAATTTAATAAAGTTAGGTTTTAAATGCAATAAAACCAGATATCTAAAACACTGTTATCACATGCTAAAAGTTGTTATAATAATAAAAAGTCTACCAATCACCACAAAAACGAGTTTTAAAAAGACATCAAATGCGTTAAAAAAATTATGAAAATTGTATCGGAAGTCACATTTAAAAATCTATAATATTTTATTTTCTCTTCAAATTTAGTAGTTTTTCTCTACTGATTACAACTAGTGCCTGAACATTTCTCGTACGTTAAGTGGCGAATTGTACAGAAATTGTTGAAATATTGTAGAGTTGCAACTCAGCAATATAGGTCAATAACTGAGATCAATACCGAAGGATTAATTTGTCTTTTAAAAAAGGTAGGCCTTGTTTAAAATTATAAAAGACGTTCGTAAAACACGTGGGAACGTGCGTGGGCACTTTTAGAAATTATCAATGTAGTAATTTATCAATTATCGCTAATATTAGTCTTCAGTGGATTACAAAAGAGGGGGGGGGGGGGAATTTTTTAAAATTTAATTCAAGATACGACCACAGAAAAATCTTCAATACAAATTGTTCATGTCTTCAGCGGTTATATCGTTACTGGCTCTGATCGGAGGAATAAGCCCGCTAGGGTCTTACGTGAGAGCCCTGGAATGGAATGGAACGTCTCGACTTTGCAGTTATGTGAGAATGATGAAAGGTAAACCGGTGAGATAAAGCGGCGACGGGATGAACCGGCAGAAAGAAGAAGGGCGGTAGGAGGTGAACGGAAGTCGCAGGCTTACACCACCTTTACCACCCGCGAAAAAAAAAATCCGCCTTTGACACCACCAGGAACTGAACCTTGAGCGTGGATGTGCTAAAGCCCGCCCTACACGACACCTAATTTCTGCTATGCCTTCTGTTAAACCCATGGGTATAAAGGTGGGCATGACAGTTTGTACAGCAAAAGAGAAGAAATAATTCGTTACTCCAGACACACGATAACAATAAGCCAACCAACACAGTTGCAGACCAAAGAAAGCATCTCGAGGTGGGAATAGCTAAACTTGTATCTGTCCATTTAACCGAAAATATACGAAAATAACCGCTATATATTCTAAAATTATGTAACTTCGTGAATAAATTTTCATATTTTATCTTCTACCAGTCACTTGCAAAAAATATACCAAATCAGTCTTAGTATTAAAAAAAAAAGTAAAATTGTATACTTAACAAAGCGAATTTTCCTTGGTAGATTAGTTTGGAATACTAGAAATATAAAACTAATGGATACAAGAGAATATAAGTTTGCTTCAAAGTAGTTTATTTATGCTAGTCATAATATGACATTAATAGACAGCTCATTACACTAATTCACAGTAATAATTGTGCCAATTTCATTGTAAGATTTCAAAATATTACCGATTCACATTAGTTAAAAATTTTAATTGAATATCTGCTAACTTACTAAGACTACTCTGAGAAATTGTAACTAATAATTTATTTATTAACCGAGACAAATAAAAAAGCATAGTTAAAGATAGTAGTTTCCATAATAAGATTGCATCCTTAGTGAAAGAAAACCATCTTGCATTTTCATTTAAGTTAACAGGTGTGCAGTTCCTATGAAGTGCTCGTTTATTCAATTATAATTAATAAACATTCAATTTCCAGATGAACGTAGGTTTTTAATAAGAGAATAATTTTTAAGTTACTCGTACTTGTGATTACATAATTTATATTTACTATAAGACGTACTTAGCATGAGTTACGTATTTAAAGTATTATAGCTATTAGGTAAACAAATAATATATACTTATTTTTTATTATTTTTGGAGCTCAATTTGTATAAATCAGTAATATGTTGTTAAAAAAAGTACAAGTTTTCCACTGGCGAGATATGCACCACGACAGTAAAACTTCTTTATCTTTGTAACCGCAGGCTTTCCAACCCGCTACTGAAATTTTCCATACCTTGGTAATGATGTAGGAATCCAGTACCTAGTGTAGTAATGCTAGTTTTTTTTTTTTTACATATTTAAAAGTTGTGATTACGTATTGCTATGACTATTAAGTTTACCAGCTATATTCCAGAGTAGTTTCACTATCATAAAGTTTCATTTGGCAAACCAAATACGTTCGGTGCGTCCATTAATGTTCACGAAAGTTGATACATTCGGGTTTATGTGGCCACACGAGTGTCCTCCATCTTGACGACTTCTGCTCTGCGGGCAGCATGAAATCAGAACACGTTCTAATACGGTTTTGGGCTAAGACTTCGGGAATCAAAACTTTTATACCCAGAGTCGGATCTCTTGGAAGGGCGGCGCGCGAAAACTGCTCGAGGAACGTGTGTCGCGTGCAGTGACGTAGCCAGGATTTGTGTATGGGGGGTGTTAAGAAGCACCCCCCCCCCCCCCCCGTATTAAAGCGGGGGGGTACGGGAAAATTTGGAATTGAAGGTGTAAAATAGTGCTATTTTAACAGTTGTCGGTACTTAAATTTAAATATTGTAATGGTAACAATTGTATTAATTTTAATATGAAATTTGTTTACGTGATCAATAAGAAATTAATTAAAGATTTGGTGCTAGGGGGAGGGGGGGGGTGTTGAACCCCTAAACGCGCCCCCCCCCCCCCCCCCCCTCTGTCTACGCCACTGGTCGCGTGGGGCGCTCAAGGGAGTGTTTGCCGCGGCAGCCATTTCACTCTCGAACGGACCATCCGGACAGCGGTGCGCTGAAACACGACGACAGCAGAACCTGTTCCGCCGAATAATGCAAGCGGCGAGGGCGCAGAAATCAGGAGGGCGTTCTGATGAAGGGGGGACATTCAGAAGGGGAGGGGGGAGCTGGTTGAACGGCCGGAAATCAGGTGCGTATCCGACGCGCGGTCTAGTGGTTACCAAGCTACAGTGTATTCCAGTCCACCTGAAATATTTTTTGAATCATAATCCAACGGCCAAACAACTACCCACAAGCCACGTTTGGTAATTTAATTTTATATGAACTTATTTTCAAACGCTCTTCTTGCAGAACCTTCGTTTTTTTTCTAAACGTCGTTCGTGACATGTAAAATGTCGGAACACCTGCGTGACATTTTACTGTTGTTGTGAACATAACACTTAGCAAAATATCCCGCGGAAAAAAAAAATGAATGAAACAATTGCAAGCGCGCTATCATAATACACCGAGTACTGCCAATCACACAGATCCGTATCCGTGAATATAATTCAACACGTGTTTAACAAACACAATGCAATTTACTCCAGATACTAGACTAACGCCACTTACATACAGTAACCAGCAAATCACACTGCACTTGGTAATTAAAAAAGCTAAAGTAAGTTTCTGGATTCATTTTTTTACCTTAAGTACTTCACCAAAGATTATTTCAAGATCTACAATGATTGCATGAACTTTAAGGAAATGTAGGTCTAACATTATCTAAGGAAAAATTTCTCTATTCTGGTACACAAACAGTCTCGCGAATAGCTCGGGTTACAAGGGCAGTCTAAATGGGTTTCGACATCTATTACACAAGGCTTGGTTTTGATATTACGACGGAGCTCTGGGTGCAAGAAGGATAAGACAGAGAGAGAGAAAGAAAGAGAAGGGGGGAAGGAGGTAAAACGTTGCGTAACGCGGCTCGACGGCCGTCAAGTTGGCAGCAGCGACATTCCTGAGGAGGAGCCAAGCCCACGCGGGACTCCTCGCGCCGATGTAAATAGTCGGAGTGCGGGCCGGACCGTGCCGGGCACGACAGCAGCCGAGCCGTGCCGAGCCGAGCCGAGTCGCCGGAGGCTGCGCCGGCACCAGGCAGTCTGGGGCGAGACGTCGCGGGTACAGTCGCCGCCGAGGCCAAGTGGACCTCCGGGCCGGCGGACAAAGAAACCGCGACTGGCTGGCCCTGACGAGTCCCTCTCCCTCCACCCACGAGAATTACACACCATATAATAACAATAATCACTACACGTAGAACGATTATCATTTTTTTTAGCTTGTAATTTGCATGACTTATCTCGCGTTAAAACCGCGACGAATTAAGAGTTCTTGGTATTTACTTCGAACTTTATTCGGTTTTTTCACTTTACTTTCACGCAATACAAACTCATGCGACTATCCGAGAGAAATATCACTAGTGCAATAAAAACCATAGGAAATTTTCTTTTATTGATGTGTTAACATTTTAGCTGTCGGTACATAGCATTTGGTAGGAGCAATTTCGTGGCAATTTCGTGAATGGAACGGAAATGTGTAACCACGGTGCTGCCATCTGTGGCGGATGGCGCGAACCAAAGTTCACAAATCCAAATGCAAACTTATTAGTATTAACTGTTTAGTGGATTTTAACAAGACGGAAGTATTTTAATAATATTCCTTGTCTAAAATCGGGTCCAAAACTGGCGTTTTACCGGAGCCGTTTCATGATATAGTTTAAAGTTTCTGTCTGAGACTCAAAATGATTCAATAGTCGTCGTAGCTGCTCCAGAAGCGAATTCTAGCGGCGGATGCGGAAACTACGTGTTATTCGCGTCCACAAACGTAGCTGAAAACACAATTTGCGTATATTTATTATGCTCGGCATTATTTAAAGAATTTTACGATATATTTCGTTTACGATGTTCATATTGTAAGTGTATTTGCAAAATGAGAAAACATGAATTTGCTCGTTACGGAGGTTAGATATTACACTTCAGTGGCGAATACTTAAAGACTTGCTCACATGTTTTTATTAGCCAAAACGATTACGTATTGGTTTTCCGAGAGAATACAGGGTTACCACACTTTGAATTAAGACACTTTCCCTGTCTCGTCAATAAATCTTGAGAGATAACCTAAATACATTTAAATACTTTTTATGTAATACATCCACATTTTCATTACTCCCAACGTGTGACAACCACAGACTAGCTAAATCAAATTTGGATATAGATCGCGCTCAAACAACACAGTAGAAATATAGATTTTTATGTCCAGCACTGAATGCCTTCCAATGAAACAGTCATAACCGTGCGTCATGACGGAGCAGTAAGTACGTTGCTGCGATTATAAAATCTCTTATCGCTTAGTATGCTCTCGTATCAATCCTGTTGGTGTTTGGCATTTGATATCTTGTGGATTTAGATTTTAACAAATTGTGAGATTATTCATGTTAATGTTTAAACGTAATGAGCTCGCTCACAAAAAACAAGAATCGCTCTGTATCATTAGTCCATGGCGGCGACAGATGGTGATTATAAACACACATATTGCGATATAAGACACGGTAAACAACGGTCGTGGAGATCAACGTAGAAAGAAGCTTCACGAGTACGAACGCAACATTTTTCGTTCAACTGCGATTATTGAAGACATTGTGACGGTATATGAACACACATTTCAAATGGTATTTATGAAGCCGTTATTACGTTATATCCCCAGTTGGTGTTATGAAACGAACAAAAGGTTTGCGATGTATTTAACTACAATTATTATTAAAAAAGAGTGACACTTTTAAGAGCACGTTTTTTTTTAACATCGTTGTATTTAATAATAAGACACACATTTTAAAACCGAAGTTTAACGTAAACGAGTTTTCGTGTTAGCTATGGCATGCACAAGTTTAGCAACATTGACGAAACGAAATATTGCACTGCATATTTAATTTAAATAAATATGAACTTTTATCAGCGGAAGTTTTAAGTGATTTAAACAAAGAAATTAAATACTGAAAATAAATATTTAACCTATCCGTGAAAAAAAAAAGTAGTAATGTATTCCTAGTACATAGGTTATTCAAAAACCACACAAATTATTCAGCGGTTGCTTTCCTGTACTTCATAGATTTATGGTGGCTCGCAAGCCTCACGGATAAAAACGAAAAATATCACAACGCGCGTTGGTTCGTCATCAGTCCACAGGCCTCGCGGACAATCGACAAAAAAAAAAAAAAAAAATGAAGTTTACGTAGGATTTTATGTATTGCGTGAATCACGAGCGGATGCAAGTTTTCCTTAAAAATTTTAAAAACGCGCCGTATTAGGCCTAAGCATTTGTTTACGTGTCTAAGGTACTTCAAAGTACCTTATAGACGTAAACAAAATTCACGATAATTCACAAACAAAATACCATGAAAAAGGATTTTGTAATGTTACATCGACGATAGGATGATTGGAAGGATTGTATATTTCATCGACACCATGGTCATTAAATATGATACGCGCTGATGAGAAGAGATTGGAGCCCTGGAGGAATGAATGTGAAGATCTATCTGCCCCTCCCCCTTTCTCTCTCCGTTACCCCCCCCCCCCCCTCCACGCTATAGGTGTGTGTGTATATATATAATGTGTGTGTGTGTGTTTGTATATATTTGCGACTTTTTTATTTAGCAATACTTTACATATGAAACCGCAAGATTTTTTTTTTATTTTCCCTCTGTATGCCAATCAATTTAATAGTAATTCTAAAGAATTAACTTTTTTTTCGAAAGAAAAAAGTTCCAATTTTTTTTTACTTACTAACATTTTTAAAATCATTTCATATATAGTGTTTTGATAATTAAAGTAGCATACCATTTTAACGAGTTGTTAAGTTAGGTAAGCTGTCTACAAGACCCGAAAAATTCGCGGATTTATTTCACGATAGGTTAAAATTTAAATATGTATGCATTTAAGCTACTTTTTCTCTTGTCTTTCTCTTGTCTTCATCTGGACGACTATTGGCCGATTAAAAAAACCCAAACAAAGGAAAATCGAATCACAGGCAAACAAGTTGAGACGACTCACAAGGCTAGCAGTCAATTAATTGACGTTATTTGCCCGTGTATAAACAGGACTGTGTAGTCTGTCCTGAAGGTAATCAAAACAGCTAAATGTTCCAAACCCTTTATATAACAAATAACGTGGTAGTGTGACAACGGTCGGTTGGAATGAATTTACTGAGTTCCTTGTCTTATTTCTAATATTTATGTGGAGCCGCATTACAATATTTCAAGAACTTTACATGCAATTAACGGTTTGACGTTCGATGCGCAGAAATGCAGCCGCCGCCATGCGAGTGTCCCTACTGTGCTTACAAACAGTTTGCCTCGATAATGACAGGGACCTTAAAATCGGTACCTGTCGCTTCGCGACAGGTATCAATCGACATAACACGAAGATACTGGTCCTTGCTGCAATTACAGTGATCAATTAAAGATTTTGCTCCATCTGGATTCTAGGAAACTTTGTGTGGAGAATGTCTTTGAAGTCGTCAACTTGCTAAAAGCATACAATTTTTGCCTACTTCAAAGCCATTCTTGACTACCCAGTTTCCTTGAATCCAGCTGGAACGACAATGTTACTGTAAAGGAATGGGTATTGACGGCCGTCATCTTTGGTCTGGCGCGAGAAGAGACGTCGAACTATTAGGCCACGCTTCCCACTTGAGAAAACGAATCCTTGGTTTGACCCCTCCGAGAATCAAACGCGGGTCGCCTTAATGGAACTGAATGGAAAGACAAAGTTACCCTAATTCATTCTCATTCATCTAGTCACCAAATACGTGAACCCTTGGTTCAACGCAACAACGACGAGACTGCCAGTACATTCGATGAAGTATTCGAAGCGAGTACTCCACTCCCTAGTATTCCTCCCTTTGGATAATATAACAGCGATACGGGCAGGACGGCGAATCCAGGAAAAGGAACAGATAACAATTGAAATTGGCTCTGAACCACTTCACTGCACACTAGGTGTTCATAAATCAATACCACACAAGCTTGGCTTTGGGCTCGAACCATGGAAACGTGCCTAGAAGTATAACTTCTCAATGCCATATTTATTAGTTCGCAAATTAATTAAAAAAAATGTAGACACGAGCAGGAAAAGACAGAGATACTCCCTTCCCATAAGTTAACAACCCGTTCGTACTACCGACTGTAGCTACAGCTGTATTCAAGAATAAATAAAATAAAGTTGGTTATAAATTAAAATTTAATTAGTATATCTCTTTCGAATACGTTTACGTCCACTGTTAAAATTAATTACTTCATATACACATTCACAGAAGGGTACAGGAATTATGTACCCTAGGGGGAAAAAAAAGTAATATTTGTAGGACCTAACACCCGAGGCACTTTTTTCCGCGTACCAGAACATACGACCGCTCCGGCATGTTCCAATTCTAGGCCAATCGCAACTCCCAACACCCCAATACAGCACGCAAGTATTATTGTAGGCGGACCGAGTCGCTGTGCCTCAACGGCCGCTGACATCATTGTCGCAATTGCCTCGAGACGTTATAACAATTCACGATCTCCTAAAGACCTTTGATAGGATGATTTGAGTTAACAGGCAACAAGCACTGGCACTGATTAATGCCTAAGAAATTACGTGAATCGGCATGTAAACCGTTCTGCGCGCTGACCAAGTTAATACTCAATGCAATAAAACATTATTTTAAAGTTGAATACTTTCACGCATATGCATATCCTCCAAAGTTCTATTTAAAAAAAAAAAAACTGTACAGACAGTTGTCGCTTTAAAATTGTTTTAAACAAACAGGTTGTCCAAAGTATAATATAAATGCACATATCACGGTTTACAGTAACTCATTTACGTGGTTCTAAGGGGAAATCGTAGGCCAATGATGCAAACTTGCGCAGTCGCAGACTCCCATCCTCAAGAGAACGGCATGACTTAATGCAGCAAAATAATATTCGTAATAATCCCTCTGTACGAACTACGTACACTAAGTGGCTTATCAGTGACAGCACAATTTCGCTTTCGCCAACTGCCAAAATGATTTATTCGGGACTACGTTATTAATCTGTAAAACTAAATTTTTTGTAAGGTCTTTTTATGTATTAAACAAAAAAAAAATTGATGGCAGCGAAACTCCCCCCCCCCCCCCCCCCCCCCGCCGACGCCAACGTGACAGGTTCTAAACCGTTTTTTTTTGTTTTGAACCTTATGCTGTGGCTTTTTTTTTTGAAGTGTAACTTCTTTCGCGGGTCGAGATGACTCACCAGAGCGTAAGGACAGGTGCAGCGCTCTTCAGGAATGGGCTAGAGCAGTGGCGTAGCCAGGATTTGTGTATGGGGGGTGTTAAGAAGCATGGACCCCCCCCCCCTCCCCCGGGAAAATTTGGATTTTAAGGTATAAAATAGTGCTATTTTAGCGGTTTTCGGTACTTAAATTTAAATATTGTATTGGTAAAAATTTTATTAATTTTAATATGAAATTTGTTTGAGTGATGAATAAGAAATTAAAGATTTGGTGCTAAGGGGGGCCCCCCTGGCTACGCCACTGGGCGAGAGGGAGCGGTGATCGCGCGGAGACGCGTGGTGGTAGGCTGCGCGCGGAGATAAGGGGCCGGCCCGCTCGTGGCCCGCTGGCCGGCCTTGAACCGCGGGCCTCCCGGGTCTCTTGGACGACGCGTCCACGCGCGCGACGACGACGGACCCTCTTCCGGGGGACGTCGTCAACGAACACACGAGGCCGGGCTGTCGAACCCCGGGTGTCAACACGCCATCTACAATACCGCGGAGAGCGTCTGATCACGAACAACTGATCAAAGATATCCAAAGCATTTAAGGAATTGCTCGCAGAAAGCGGATGAGTTAGACTTGATGTAGGCTTTTCGACGTACGCCATTGCTTAGCACATGTATGTCTGCAGAAGAAAACAAAAATAAAACTTAAAAAAAAAAATAAGCAAAAATTGCTGTTGTCAGGATTTAACGCCACACAATATTCCACAACAGGAATATGGTCAACAAACAAGGAAAAAACAAAGAAAAATGGACTAACAGAACGAAAAAAAAAAAAACACAAATGATGACAGCACAAAAATTCCGAACCCAAAAAAAATCAACACAACAGTTGAAACGAGACAAAAAACACAGCAAAACGAAAAGACGAAACAAACACAATAGTTTTCCAAAAAACAAAAAGAGAAACGAAAAAACCCACACAAATGATGACAGCACAAAAAATATTGAACCCAAAAAATTCAGCACAACAGTCAAAACGAGACAAAAACACGACCAAACGAAAAGACAAAACAAACACAACAGTTTTCTAAAACAGAAACAAGCGACTTTTCGGGAACTGCTATATGCTCCCGTCCTCAGGCAGAGACGCACATGGTACGGAAACACAGGTGCGACAGAAAAAGTGCTTGGCAATGGCGTAATTCCAAAAGCTTACATCAAGTCATGCACTCCCATTGCACAAATCTTTCAAAGATAATACAGATGAGTTATGCTCTGTTTCCGTACTACGTTTGAAGACATATATATATATTTAATTTTTTTTGGAGAGCGAGAATTGATAATGTTTAGGTACGAAAACTCCGGTAGAGATTCTCGAAAGCACTCAAGGGACATGCATAACACATCTATCTTTATTTCTCAACCATAAAATAATTTGGTAACCGCTTGGATCTCACAGTTGGCCTGTGCACGACGAGAAGACTGCGCCTCGCGCACTATCATACCGCCTCACTAACACCAATACACCATCAAGAGCCACTTCACTTGCCTATGTAAGTTTAATAGTTTTGTTTTTACGTGTATTTTTTCTACAGTGGAAAAGGCTAAAATTTTCTACAGTGTATAATGCTAAAACAATTGTTTTCAGGGGCGTTTGTTTGTTAACATTAAATTATAAATGGTATAGGTACGTGCAGGATAAAATTAGTCACGGCTGTAAGTCCCGCATACTGCTCGCCAGTTAGGTACTTTTTTAAATAATATTATTATAATAATATTGTTCAATGAGCTCAATAAGGTTAAAGTTTTTTTTTGTAGTAAATATTTACATACTGAATTCAGTCGTTAAGCAAACACAAATATACAAAGATATACTTCGTGTTATAATGTGAGTTTTAAAATGTTTCAGGTTAATAGTTTAGTAATGCCATAGAAGAATAACTTCTAAAGTGTGCGATAACTTTATGGTATTAACTGTTTGGTGAATTTTAACAAGATGGACAGCCTTTTAATAATATTCCTTGTCGAAAATCAGATCCAAAGCCGAGTGTTATTGCAGCCGTTTCTTACAGTTTAAAATTTCCTGTTGTTTCGCGCTGAAAATTTCTAACTGCGTTTGATGATGGCAAGCAACGTTTACGATTCAGGCAGCGAATTCTAGCGGCGGGCGCAGAAATTATGTGTGATATTCGCATCCAGGAATTTTGGTATTTGAAAAGTGAATGTTTTATTTATCAGTTTATTTATGACGCTCAGCATTAATTAAAAAAAAAACTACCTTAAATTTCGTGAGCGAGTTTCGTATTATAAGTTCATTTTAAACATGAACAACATTATAATATATTAGCTTGCTCGTTGCCGAGGTTAGATATTCACACATCACTGGCGAGTATTGAAAGACTCGTTCACTTTTTTTTTACTATGACCACCAGCATAAACCAGGAATGACGTATGTCCTAGATATTATGCACATTAAACTTCCCCACTGCAAAAATATTCAAAGAACAGTATACATCTAATACAGTAAAAATATATTTTTAAGAATATCACACTTGAAAATATTTCCTGCATAATAAGTTTTAAAAAAAAATAGTGCGTGGAGTCCCTCCGCGCGGAAGAAGTGAAACTTCACTGTTTATTTCGCTGCATAGCAAGAATACCACGCGCATGTGCTTGGGATCTATAGACTCACGCTCTTTCTCTCCCCTACTTTCTACCTTTGTGTATCATTCTTTCTCTCTCCCTCTTGCGTTGGAATATTGGACGCTACTCGTTGCTAACGCTCGCGCTGGCCTGTAACAGGTAGTATACTACGCGCATGCGTTCGAGTGCCACGCATTCACTCTCGCTCTGTCTCTTTCTATTCCCCCTCCCCAGGAGCGTTGAACGTTTAACGCAACAGTGCTTTCTCCATGGTAGCGTTAAACGTTTAACGCAACCTTGTTGGAAGTCGCATTAGAAGTTTCACTTCAAAAATTACCAATCGAACTATGTATACATGCAACTTAAACCATTTAATTAGTTTTTCTTGTTAATAACTGTGAATAAGTATACTGCATGTGTACATATAGGCTAAATAATATAACGCTACGGGCGTGGCAGATCCTGTTAGCGAACCACACTGCCTCTCCCGGCCAGACCTCGGGACAGACGGAGGAGATGTGTTTGTCGCTCCCCCGCCCCAGGTGGCGTGAGGCATGATGTCACGGGGCTTGGAATGCCCTGAGCCAGCTCGCCCAAGGAGGGGGGGGGGGGGGGGTTCCCGACTCCTGTTCCGGGAACAGCCTTCTGCCAACTCCACGCCATTCGTCCCCCACCCCCTCCTCCTTCACCCCAACAGGAGCGGCGAAGGGATGTTCTGCCCTTGCGTCGGCCGACGTCGTCACAGCTGCGAGCAGTCCCCCCCGCAAAGAAGAGCGCCTTCCAGCTCGCTTGACCTTGGCGGTGCCCAAGAGTGGCCGCCATGTTTGTTCTCTTGCCCCCTCCCCCCCTCTTCGTCGTCGTCATCCGCGGGCCATCACACTGGAGTACACTCCGCAGCGCCTAACGCTGGGTGCCCGCTCCGTCCGGACGCAGTGACACCAATCTCTCTCTCACACACACACACACACACACACACACACACACACACACACACACACACAAAATGGAGGGGCGTATCTGTGTTAGTGAGGCGGGTTAAGTGCGACGTTCGTTGGTGCTTCTAGCCTGCTATCGCCTCTACGCTGTCTTCTCGTCGTGCCTAGGGAAAATACGATATTCAAGGGGTAACCATAATACTATAAATTGTGGACAAATGAAGATTAAGACGTGATGGAAGTCTGTTGAGTGCATAAAGAATCTTCACACGTTGTTTCAGGCCTAACAAATATTCTGGAACCACGCGGTTTAGGTATCTTCACTCTCCTAAAAATACGGAAAAAGAACTACTCAGCCTTACTCAGCGTATTACCAAATGCTTTTCATAAACTGACATCACTATAATATCTGGAGCAGTTTTCAAACCACGTGATTTCTTCTGAATTCTGCACGCCGTTTAAGAAATTTTTTTGTGCTTTTTACAAGAAAAAAACCTTGGAAACTCAGTTGCCAAGGACTAACCTGGTAAAAGTATAGAGCCTTTTTACAATGTGTGTGTGCTCCCCTTTCTCCGCCATTGAGCGCCCCACTAATGAGCGCTGTTTTTCCCCGTTACTATCTGGTGCCATCGTTTCGACTATCCCTAACAACTGCAAAAGTTCCACATAGAAAATATAATTTAGAGTCAAGTCTATACTTAAATGTTAACAAAACCAACTTCAACCTAGTTCTACAAAAGAAACAAGACATAAATAAATATTTAAAATAGATGGGTCTCAGCAATATTATTATTTTTTTTACCAAGAAATAATAATGTGCATGTTAAAATAAATCTACCGAAGCGTAAAATACAACACCCACCACTTAACCTAATTAATATTTTAGTAATACATTCGAAAAAATTGTTTCTTGATTAAAAAAAAAAAAACAAAAAAAAAAACATGGTTTCATATAATTTCCTCGTAAGCTAGCTAGTAACCCCGAAAAACTACCTGTTTGTTAGAATAATCTGTTTTTTCGTTCCTTTTAGAAGTTTCTTTGATACTTGAGGCTTGGCTTCGCCCGTCATTGTATTTTAAAGTAGGGTAGGTGACCCAAATATAAGACCCGGCCTTAATATGAGACCCTTGGTTATCTTGACAAGTAAGAGCTACTAACTATCAGCCGCTCTTGGAACTACCAGCAGCCTCCATTTCCCGATCACGGATAGAGTGAGACTTTTATCTGACGCGCGCGAGATCCAGAATAACAGTTTATACGATATTCTTCATTTTGAGTTTTCGTGAGTGGCATCTTGCAGTTTTATTAACAACATAGAGGTACGTTTATATTAATTATCCATTCATACTCTCTTATGATCAGTGAAGTAAGCTTCCATGTGTATAAATAAGGAACTATGGCAGTTTAAAATTTCAGCCTTGTTGTTGTGTTTTGTAGCGTCCATTATAAGGTGCCTAATATGAGACCACTTACATGTCCTAATTTGAGATAGGGTCTCAAATTAGGAGTAAGGGTCTCATATTAGGTGATTTAGATTTAAAATAATACTGTCGCTGTAAGAACAGTAACTAATAAGTTTAATTTTATATAAAATATCTTAAAATTTTGTAATAGAACATAGTTATATATGTAGGCCCTGCTGAGAAGGCCAGGGAAAGCCACGTTTCGATCATCTACTTACCTCCACACAAATCTCATAAGATGCAGCCGTTGGACGTAGGTTTTATGTTCCCTCTCAAGACATATTATGCTCAAGAAGTAGAAGACTGGCTGCGCCAAAACCCAAATCATGTTGTTACAAACTTTACAGTGGCTAAACTTTACAGTGCTGCATACCAAAGAGCAGCAACAAAGGAAATATCTGTTAATTCTTTTAATAAAACAGGCCTGTTTCCATTTAACCAAAACATATTTCGTATTTATGAATTTGGTGCTTTCTCTGGATCATTAAATGGCCAAGAAACTAAAGAAGAAAATGGAGCTCAAAAGAATTCTGATACAGCCATTTGTAGAGAAGACCAGAACCACCCAAGAGAAACCTCGATGCAGACAGATCAGCCATGTTGCAGCAGTGCAGTTAGGCCCTTTATCAGACCTGTGGATATTTCACCACTACCAAATTTTCCTCCAAAAGAAACATGCAGTAGATGTGGCAGTGCTAATGTTATCACATCATCACCATACAAAACAAGCTTGGATGAAAATGTCGCAAGAAAGAAAAAGGCTGAAGCTCGTAAGAAATTGGTTTTTAGGAAACAGAAAGGAAACGAAGCTAGACCTACACAAACCAGATCTCGCAACACGGACAAATTACGGATAACTACCAAATCATTCATCGCTGTAGATTCTGAGGACTCCAGTGACGAAAATATTTCGCTGCATGACAGTTCAAATGAAAGTGATGGATCTGAAAGTGATGATGATGCAGAGTGTTTGTTATGCTGCTGCCTTTTCTTAGAGGACAAACATGGCGAGAAATGGCGGCAGTGCCTCAAGTGCTATGGGTGGGCTCATGAAGATTGCGGAGCTGATCCATGTTTTGTGTGTCCTATGTGTAACAAACAAAAGTGCAAAAAGTGACTAAATGATATCAAATATGGCATTTGGAACATAATGGAGGGGATGTCTCATATTAGGAACACATTTTTGTTTTCATAAAATTTCGCATTTTTTTAATTTCTTAGTTTAATTACTTTCTGTTTTAATACAAGTTCTCAATCCTGTTTTGAAGTAAAAGTGCATTTCATAATATATCATCTAAGACAAATAAATCTATAAATAGTGGTTTTAATAACAAAATATAAATATTTTTAAAAAGGGGTCTCATATTCGGTACACTTGCCCTACACTATTTTGAATAAATGGCAAGTCCTAAGGCTGTTTCATTAAATGACCATTACATGGTACTGCTTATTGGTAATTTGGCGCCAGATACATTCTACTTGCTATTCTCTAGTTTATTTTATGCCAGGCTAGTTTTCACACCATAAACGTTTTTCCCCCCCTGACTACTTGCATTGGCACATTTTCTGTATTATCATAGCTGGGTAATGCATGCAATAAATAATCCCCACAACCCGACCCCAAGGAATCCATCGATGTTAGAAATATATATATATATGTGTGTGTGTTAATAAAAGTAATATCTAGAATTATTGAAAGAAAAAAAATGCTAGGTTGAAGGCAGCCATAAACAAGCAGAGAAATCGTTCAGTCGCGACGCAATGGAGAAATCTGACAGAACTCCAGAGCCAGCAAGTAGCCTGGACGAGCGCAGAGGGGCTGTTCCTTTCACAAACCTCCCTTCAGCCCACTCACACGCACACACGCACACGCAGGGAAGTGATTTACGCGTGGCAGAGGCTTGAGTGAATATTTTAATATAAAGCACGCGACTGTCGAGAAGAGCGGAGGCGGCCGCATTTGCATGCAGGGCGCCCGAGCTGCTGGAACTGCACAAAAGCGACGGCGACGTTTACAGGCCTGCCAACCACTGCCCGTCCTCGCGACATCTCAATCTCTTGTCTCTCAGTACCCTCACGCTTGTTTCTTTGTTTTCTATTTATTTATTTATTTATTTATTTATTTATTTATTTACATTAGCTATAATTGAGATCCACTTTTTTTTTTACAGATCCGAATCGCGAATTTCACTCTCAGAAGAGTGCCTTGAATACGAATCCAGATCTCAAGAGTCAGGAATAAAAAATAAATCTTGGAAAGAATTTGCTAAGAAACTTACAATGCACTGAATTTTTCAAAAAAAATATTTAGGGCATAAATATTGTTTCTGTGTTAAGTTTGTTCCCTGAGGTTCTAAAACGAACATGCCCAAAGAATTGAAGCTGATGGTAGATACAAAAAAAAATTCTTAGAGAGCTTTTGTTTTTTGTCCCGTTTAACACAATAATAAAACAAACATCAAATAGTCATTACAAATAATAGTACATTTGTTTTCAATATTTTACAGCATTCAGGAAAGATATATTGAAGTACAGATACGTATTTACTGCCTTATGCAGTTCTGAAATGGAACTGTCAAACAAGTAAGTTGTAGAACTACATTTAGAAGAAGAATTATTGTGTATGTGTATGTGTATATATAAACACACATATACATACACACACTTGGGATGGAAATGTATACACACTGCCTTTCCTAGCATGTACCAGGCACGTCTATGAATGCAGTAAGTTTTAATTACATTACAAACTATAAGCGACATACATTGAATACGATTTGTGTAGAAAACAAAATAATGGAGGATGATTCATCCTGCCTTAAATGCTGCTTATAAGAATTAAGTTCCCGTTCATTCGATGAACTGACAGAATATTTTATACACAGTTCGCAGAAACTGGCCCTTTTAGCAGAAATACCAAAATACTCCAAACGAATATTCAATAAAATTTCCCCGACTTTGAATGGCCAAAATTTCAAATTTCCAAGACTATTTTCTTCAATACTTTACTTATTATTGCAACTTTTTGAACGAAATAAAGAAAATTATACCTGCACTCTCTCTACATTTCTTTATATATATGTATATATTTTTAATTTCAAACACAACCTTGCAACGCCATTTTATAGTGTATATGACTGCGCAATAAAACACCATCTGATTTTTTTTTTTTACTGTCTGGGTGATGGCAAACTAGAGCAGTACATTTTCCCCTCAAATTACTACTTTTAGGGAGTTTCCATGAAATTTCCAGGATTTCAAGTAAATTTCCTGACTTTCCAGAATGCGGCCACCATGATCATGAATTTTTCGCGAAAGAATCCATTCAATGAGGGTTTACACCCTCAACTCATTTTTTTTTAAATTTTAATTTGTTACTAACAGTTAGGTCAAAGATGGTAGAAAATCGGCCAGAGCCAACAGTGAGGAACTATTTTATAATCTGTCCCTGGAGTGATTTCGAGTAGCCACGGAAAACCAGAACGTCCGTGGTTCGAGTAATCAAGGAAAACCAGGATTTTCGTGGTTCAAGAAGCCACGGAAAACCAAGATATCCGTAATTCGAGCAACCATCAAAATCCAGGATGACCGTGGTTCGAGTAGCCACGGAAAACCAGGATGTCCGTGATTCGAGTAACCAACGAAAACCAGGATGTCTATGGTTCGAGTAGCCACGGAAAACCAGGATGTCGGGATCGTGACCAGTGACTCATCTGCTTCACATCACGTTCATGTCAACCAACTGGAAAAAAGCGCGCGCCTTCAGATAATATCAGTGAAATGGACGACGTTCTTCCGAGATTAATTTAATTTATACACCTACAAAACTTTCCAAGGGTGAACTTATTGTTACCGAATTTCAGGCATTGATTGGATTATGCACTATGCCTTGACTAGGCCCACGTTGTCGCAAATATTGTCATAAATTGCTATGAACAAATAAAGTTTAATCCAAGATGGCGTATCTCCGCTCCATTCATACTCTTCGCGTACTTAACATTCGTGAAAATATCTACGAAGACGTGTCAATTAAATTTATCCTTGTAAAATTTAACAAACAAAATTTTGATGATAAAGAAAGTAAATTACGTCCCATGTGTTCCCTACGCCATTACACAATGCCTTATTATAGAATGAAACGTTTATAACCACAGCGCACACGTTTTCAGTTTTTTTGAAGACTTAAAAATGTTATACATGACTACCGCCTGATAAGATAATTAAATAGCACAATCTAATCGATTTCAATTTGCTATCTCAAAATCTTCGCAGTTTGTCAAAACACTATCAGAATGATAGTGTACTGACAAAATGAATTAGACGCCGCCTACGTACGGTCTACAGCAAGTGTAGGTATGCCGCTTCTGACTGTTAAATAGTCCGCGATAACAAGCTCGGTGAATCAAGGTTTTTGCAATAAAACCCTGTTGAAAAAACTCAGTCTATGACACACTAGGGTTTTTCCAATATTGATACATATAGAGAAATATTACAATGATTAACATGTTTTATTACAATTTAACATAAATACGTACGTATATTACAGATGCACACAAAATAACAAAAAACAGGCTGATTTCAGTTTATTATAACAAACCCTTTAGAAATTCATACAGATAATCGATAAATAATATTTCATTTAGAACTATTCACAGTGTTAACAAATAAACAGGTTTTCGATAGGCCTAGTATCAACAAGTTTGTTTGAAAATAAATGTTCAGAAAACCAACCCAAATGCAGATTAAAAATGTAAAAATAAGTATTTTATTAAAAAATCGAAAGAAAAAACTCAAATAGGATAGTATTTTTTCAAAACAGCCTGGGTTTTCGCTATCCCTGCTTTGAACAACACGTCGAAGGAAAAAAAAAATCACATTTACTCCCTTCATGCACTCGAAACTGATTCTCCGTAGACTAAAATGATGTTCGGCATTGTACTGCATGTTGTATTAAGTATTTACTTCATGGGTAGAGACCTACATGATAAATACATTAACTGAAGGTACTCGCTAATTATGGATGTAAGTAATTTAATGTGTAACTACCTCCCATTAAGCCAATCGGTAGAAAGAAAAAAGAAACCGATGAGACTGCCAACCAAACAGAATTCAAGTTTTTTTTTCAAGCCTGCAACTACTATCGGTCGATAAGCTTTAATGTAAGTCTCAGTGTGTGAAAAGCATTTTAAAAAAATCTCGAAATCGATGACTTTATCATTTAAACAAATTCGCCATATCTTAGTGCTTTGTTGAAATTACACGAGAGATTCTAGCGATTCACTAGGGATAAATTATTATTCACCGATTAGATTATTTGCTGCATTAACAAAGCATAGGACCAAGAAGTATAGAGGAGACGGCAAACATAACAGATAATCGCAAGTTCATCCAAACCACTGTGTGATCAAGTTTCGGAATGGGCTTGTTAAGCACGTTGCTTATTAAGCTGGGCGGGGTACGAGATTCGAGCAATATAAACGTTTGAAAGTTCATGCAATCTAATGGACGACAGAACGAAGGCGGGGCATGTTTACCTTAACGGCCGTTATCGTTGCTCTAACTAACTCTATTTTAAGCCGGTAGCTCCACCACTATTTTCCCGTCATTTCGCTTTCCAACCTCATGAACGACGCCTCCACCACAATAGGGGCCATCAGAGACGATGAATGAGCGGGGAGATGAATGTGTGATGGAAACAGGAGCACCCAGAGAAAACCTGCCGGCTTGCGGCAACGTCCGCCACGTTTTTCAGGGTTGAACCCGGCCGGGAATCGGAACCCAGGTCGCCTTGTTGGGGAGCCAGCGGTCTGACAACTCGACAACTGAGGCCCACGATCTTGACAAAGTGTAACAGGAGCACCCAGAGAAAACCTGCCGGCTTGCGGCAACGTCCGCCACGTTTTTCAGGGTTGAACCCGGCCGGGAATCGGAACCCAGGTCGCCTTGTTGGGGAGCCAGCGGTCTGACAACTCGACAACTTCAGTGTCGGGAGTCACCCTCAGCACCGCACATAGCTTGGTCGGATCCAGGCAGACCTTCTTGAAAAGCCCGCCTAAGTCAGGGGTGTATGTTGTGTTAGCGATGCGGGACGATAAGTGCGACGCTCGCTGGTGCTTCTAGCGCGCATTGCCTCTGGCGCAACAGTCTTCTCGTCATGCTCAGGGCATCTAAAAGATTTGAGCGATAAAACATAACATTATATGGCACAGAAATGAAAATAAAGGTGTAATGAAAGTCCCTTGAGAGCTTTCAAAAATCTCTACCGGATATTTAATGCCTGAATATTATGAAAACACGCGTTCTAACCATTTCCACTCTTCTAAAACTAAAGTTTTAAGACGAAATACGGAAACAGAACTACTTATCCGTCCTCGGCGTACTCTTAAATCATTTTCGTAAACAGACCCCACTCTGACACCTTGAGCGGTTTGTAAATTGCGTGTTTTTTTTTTTCTGAAGCTCCGCACACCGTATCGTATGTAAGGCCAGATAGTCGGGGCCTTTGAACTATTGTATTACCCTTAGATAAACATTTAATGGAAAAATAAGTATATTATTTCCGCCAGACAATACGTGGCGATCCCCCGAGAGCAGCAACGCGCCGAGCAAAGAGCAAGGGATCCGCGCAATCATAAACACGAGTAGAAAGGGCAAAGAACATTCGGCGTGGATTCATTTTTCAGCCAACTGGCTGTCCGCCAGCGCCTTTATTATCGGTGGCCGAAGCGAACGGTCAACGCACTGGCTTCTTGCGCAGGCGACTGCCCATTCGACGTCTCTGAAATACGACGTGCGTTCTAATCAGGAGGGGGGGGGGGGGGGAAGCATATCAACGGTGAACCCATGTTAAAGTTAAAAGTAAAGGTAAATATACAAGGCCGTGGCTGTCGTGCTAGTAATGTATATTATATGGTCTTGAAAAGTACACGCCCATTCTCTTTCTTAACAGAATTACTAAATAATAATAATAATAATAATAATAATAATAATAATCCAAAAGACACTATACAGATGCGTACACACCAACAGTCACATGAAATTGCTATATTTCATATTGAAGTTCCTTGAATTTCTAGTCTTTGTATAACTATCCTATGCATAATCAAGGCATTTTAGTGTGCTTCTTGACCTACGCAGAAAATCACATCTGGTTTATTAATAAAATTCACAATATAGCCAAAACGAAAAGAAAATGAACCAGAATAAATCATACCATGTTGTCTATAAACTTTCCTTACCTTGGAATGTGTTACACGTTATTGTTTTATTACGTAATATATTTATGACTGGCTGAAAGGTTTTACAGCGCGTGTCAAAATTCGTCCATTCATTACGTAACTTTCTATCTTCGAGACGTACTAAACAAAAATGATGCAAGAACGTAATTACGGCTGCTCCTCACATTGGGGAGTATTTAGGGGTAGAGGGGGGGGGGGGGGCGACACAGTGGGAAAATCCACATTTTGGTCCAAACAAAACTGCGCCCCATTCTGATGTGTGGCAGGCATTTACGAAATACCTGTTAGTGAAAGGAATGACTGCTGTTTCTCCTTGTCTCTAGTAACTAAATACTACAAAACCCCTTCGCAGATAACAGCATATTTCACAGAAGAAAAAATTAAAACATATATACCAAAACATCGTTCATCCAAAGATTGATGATACCAAAGATACAAAAAAAATTCATAAAAAATAATCGATAACTCAACCAACTCTACCAACCTAATTAATTTTAATACTGCACATTACACGTTTATCATCTTTGATATGTCTTTTATATGTATAATAACTAGCAAGCAGATAAATCCATTACACTATTCATAAAATTGATAAAACGTTTTACCTACAAGTCGATACAGAAAAAAAAAACCCACAAATTAAGGACATCTCTCTTATTTTGGAACAAAACATATTCAGTCATTATCAGTCGTTTTATGTACAAAAAGATTCGCGAGTAGCCATTTATTAGTCACACTCACTCCGCCAGAACATGAAAATGCACTTACGTAAGGAATTTATGGTCTGTTTTCTTTTTTAATACGAGATGCTGCGTTTTCTGCCATCCGAGAGCCGAAAGTTTATTTGCAGAGTGCAGCTCCGGAGGAAGATTGAAGTCCTTAACTACTGCTGAGATACGTTTTGTTTTGTTTACTCGTAACACCTGTTACGCGTCGTTTATTATTTTTTTTTCTAACCCGCTGTGAAAGCTGAACAGCTTGACGCTAATTATTTGCCAGCACTTGAAAAGCCAGTATTGCGGAAAGTACTCAATAAATATAGCAGCATTCGCTTGGAACAGATGGAACATCAGGTTCAGAGACCCCGCCCCTTCTTCCCCGAGGGCAAATGGGGTCGAATACACGATCTCCGATAGTTGCTTGGCTTATGGGTTTTAGCCGCGTCGAAGGTGAAGATTTTACCAAATGTTTCGGTTGACATTGTAGTCCCCATCTTCAGGGTAACAGTTGCCTTACTGCTACCCTGAAGATAACGTCTGGAACATCGACCAAAACGTTTGTGTAATCTTCGCCTTCTACGCGGCTAATATCCGCACAAGCCAGGAAACTTTAGACAATGGCAGCAAAAATCTGTGTTCATTATTAACATGATATATTTCTTTATATTAACATTAAAAAAACATTTAATTTATATTCTTTTTCGATACTATTGGTTTGTATTGGATTTTTTTTATAATTTACATGAAAAGGAAATCATATCTCCAAAAGTCTTACTTCTAATTCTCGGGCGTGTTTATAATACGCCTAAATTGTAATAATACTTCATTTGGTTTTGCACATGCGTCGTGGTCAGCAAAAACAAAGGTCGCCAAGTTCAAAATGTTGAAAACCATTAGTTTTGACGAATGCTGATATCAAATTATGTTCATGTGGATATTACTGGTTTACAAACTGCCAAAAAAAAAAAAAAAAAAAGTCATGATAGTAAACTATCAAACATGTTTTATTTACATTTGGTACCCGAACAGACCTGCGCTTCTGTAGTAAATTTGCAAACGGAAATTATCCGCATTTTCATTTACAAAACACAAACTACTAATCATGGTTTTCATTTTAAAAAATTAGGAAAAAATATATTCTGTAATTTTAATTTAAGAATGCGAAAAATGGGTTCAACTGCGTATTCAACGATTTGTGTTCTAAACAGTTTCGTTGACAACAAACTGTCGTATTTTGAGATAAGACCTCAACTCGGGTTACGTGCAGCTATAAAAAAAATACAAAAAACACACACACACGCTCCAACAAGCAAGGGCGTAATCAGGGAAGGGCAGTGCGCCCCCCCCCCCCTCATTTTTCTAAAGCAACTCAGTATCCAGCTTTAAATAACTTATGTAAATAACTTCTCTATGGCTCAATTTATGGCCACTGAATAAGCAAAATTAAAGAATAGCCTTACCTTTAAACACGTAAAAATTAGTTTTATAGTATCAACATTTTAAATATTATCTGGGGGATCTCCACTCTTCTGGGAAAGCGCGTGGGGTGGAGGGGGGGGGGGGGGGGGTTAGGAGGGAAATTCCATAACCTCCCCCCATTTTTATCCTCAAAGAAACAGACTGGTAAAAAAAATATTATTACAGCTTACTTTGGCCTCCCTCTTCCACTAACACTGGCTACGGCAAATGTAAACACAGGTAATTATAAGAAACTAGAAAAAAAATGGGGGGAAATAATGGGTCTTGGGCTTTAGTTGAGAACCATGATAGCATTTGCCGACGTGATTTCTGATGGAAAACCGACATCGTGATGGCCACGCGGGAATGCGAGGCCAAGGTATTGCCACTGCGCCACCTCCCACGGTTGATTGAAGTTATAAGCGTCGCCTTCAGTCTGCGAACAGCCGAACTCTCGAGGGCGAGTTCTGCCAAGCCAAGAGCATCGACCCGAACCCACGGCGGGTCACTGAACATTCCCAAGTTTGGGCTCGACCTCACCTGCCATGCTTGGTTGTTGCATTTTCACGCCATTAAAGCTTATTTATTTATAGACTTTACTAGCTGCCCGACCCGGCTTCGCACGGTTGTATTAATGTGGGAAAAAATGAGACCAAATCTCTTATTTACAGTTATAATAAATGAAATAAAATGAAAATTAATTAATTTTGACAAAAACTTAATACAATTATTTGTAATGTACCGAAGAAAAAACGAATAGCACCGATGGTTTCCCGACTCTCGAGCACGCAACGTTGTCATGGAGACGAAGTACCCAAGGTTTCCCGGGCTTAAACACCAATCAACATTGGTAATCAGTTTATTATTAATTATAAGTTATTACGACCATTAATCGAAATAAAAACTATCCTAACTCTCAAGTTGGAAAAAATTACACATAAATGCCAATTTTCATCGAAATCGGTTGACTTGGTGAAGAGTTCACTGGAAACAAACATCAGGACACTGGATTTATATATATTAAGATAAGATTGGCGGCGAAGTTAAGGCGATACGCCTTTCTCTTACACTTAACCACATTAAACATTTATTCACACTTCTCTACATTAAAATAGCATAATATGAACAGAAATATAAAACATAGCAGATAATACTTGGTATAAAACAACTCGAATGTAACAACCTAAATTTCTGACATGTCACTTAAGTTTAAGAGTCATTAGTTGTCACTATGATATAGTATTACAGTAATACCATTCGCCCACACGTTCACAAACGTATTCTTACCGCAGGTAAACCGCGAAGTGCTCACGCTGTGATATTCCAGTTTGTTTGAAGGTAGGTAGGTTATCTCGGATATTTACTTGGAACGCTCCACAATGGAAGCTTTGCATTCCGTGCTCTTCGTCACCATACGTATAATTTATGATTAACATTCCTTGGGACCACTGGAAACTAGAGAGAACCTTCCCACGCCTTCCGCCGCGGCGCGCCCGCCCTAAAGTGGGGCGCCGAGTGGGTCGTTACCACAACGCCGAAATACCATAACGCCGAATGTCAAAATTGACAACGCCGACAGCTAGAAAACTGCTGTGTACCACAACGCCGAAATAACAACTGAATGAATTTAAGTGTGTTTCTTAAATGTACCTTAACGCCGAAATACCACAATCAAACCTAACCTTACCTTACCTAGCATAATATAATCTAAATTAGTCTATCCTAGCCTAGCCTAACCTAACCTAGTCTAACCTACCTAACCTAACCTTTGTGGCAGTCCTGCAATGACATTTTTCGGCGTTAGTGTATTTCGGCGTTGTGGTAATTCGGCGTTGTGCTACACAGCAGTTTTCTAGCTGTCGGCGTTGTGGTCAATTTGGCATTTCGGCGTTGTGGTGCGTCCCCGCGCCGAGTGCTCGGGAACACCAAGCAAAGAAACGCGCGTACGAGAGTTGTTCTTACCCGTATTCTTCACAGCCCATTACACGCTCCTCCGTCGACGGCGCCGCCGACGAGTCGCTAACTTGGGAACTGCGCAGTTACGACCCGAGACAGGGTGCAGTCTCGCTGCTCCTGAATCGTTACGGCTGAAATGACCGGTTGATTTACGAGCCTCGCTGTTAGCATCCGCGCGGTCTTCTTCGCCGCTGCAACACCGTCATCCGCGCTGCTGCTGCTGCTGCAGCGAGGACTTAGTTTGACGCACACAACGCACGAAAGAGCAGTCCATAGAGCAGCAGGTGGCTGCATGTCGTCCTTGCACGCAACGAGTCCCCGCCTCGGTTATCCAAATACCAGCGTTTCCTGGTCGCGGGTTCGAGTCTCATCTCAGGCAATAGCCACCGAGAGAAAAAGAAAAGAGAGAAAGAGAGAGAGAGAGTGTGTGAGTGTGAGTGTGAGTGTGTGTGTGTGTGTGTGTGTGTGTGTGGGGGGGGGGGGGAGAAGGGGTATCCGGGTACTGGACCAGGTCCACTTACGTTTATATTTTTTTTTTTCAATCCGTGAATGTACCTTGATAGGACGAATGTTACAAGTCTATTGTTAACATAATTCATAGGAAACTTTTCAAGCTATGCGATAAGCGCACAACACGTTCATAGTAATGGTCACGATAATATTGACACTTTACAGTCTTTACATTATTATTATTTTTTAATTCTTGGTCCCCACCCCTTACTCTTGAGTAAACGCTAGCGAAGCGTTTCACTGCTGCATTTTTCGTTACGCTGCCGAGACACTGCGTCACTATCGTCCTGCCGACCTGCACACGGCCAGCCGGGAACATGGCGACGACACACTCGCCATTTCTTATACGCGATAGTTTCATCATTCAAGCGGATTATTAAATAATTCGTTCAATAGTTCAAGTGGATTATTAAAGTGTGAAGTTTTACTCTAACGCGCGTGGTATGGGGTAATATTCCTTCCGTTTATTATGAACACACATGATGGGGGTACTGTTGATTTCAAATACCCGTGCGGCTTCAAGTGACTTTATTCAAAGCTACAGTGCAGATGATTAATTTATAACTGTTGAGCGTTCATTGGGACAGTTTACTAACATAAACCCATAATTAATGCGAGCCAGTAATAGACACCAGTTTTTATTGTTCACATTGTGGCATACATGGATGAACATGGGGAGTAGCTTAACTATTTTTATCAACACGAAGCCAGATAGGGAGATACGCAATATAAAAAAAAAGTTTTTGTTTGATCTACCACTGATAATGGAAATTTCTTTTACCAACACTCGCATCCCTCATAGCACATGCATCGTGTTCACGATTGTTAGCATTATTACCTCATTTAAATTCATTTATATTTAAGACAATTTCCTATTTATTTCAATTCTAGCATTTTCGTAAATTATAATTTTTGTTATTTCACAATCACGACCGTGCAGTTTTTGAAGTAATTATTTGTCACACATTTGTTTACGTCAGAAAAACTATGGATGATTTAATTTAATGTGCAAATTTTTTTGGTCTGATCATTCTTTTTCTGCGACACATGATGATACCGAAAATGACACATTAAAAATTTTCGACCAAGCTCAACGAATGAAAACTTAATGTCTTCGTGTATCGCCCTTACTTGCGTTACGTCGCGACCCCTTTTGAAGGTTTCGAAACTGTGTTCTTGTCGGTGCGATCGAGGGCGGAAGCTATGTTATGCCTTGCGATCCCGCAACGAGGCACTAACGTAATCTTCGCCTCCCCCCCTCAACCCAAGGATAGAGACGCCGCTCTGTGCAGCACGACAGCTGGGGCTCTCGGCGCCAGATGACTACTTGTTGACTACTACTCGCCGGCGAACTACGCCGAGAAGGCGCAGGTAAACACTTGGGCGAGGGCGCTTCGAGTCGGGTGCTACGACAGCGCCGCCTTCCCGCATCTGTTGGCACGCGTACAGTCCCGTATCAGGCAACAGCAAGCACGGGGAAGCCTAAGATGTACATAAAGTTCTGTTCCCTGCCCGAACACGCCCGAATATTCACCTTCGGCCAACCTCGGGTTTATTTATATATATTTATATTTCTCTGTTTATTTTAATGTAGCTATACTAACCTAACTAACCGTCCATAGTGTTTTAATGTAGCTAACCTAACCGACCACTTTTAATACTTGAATTAATTTTTCCTGCGCAAAAATAAAACAAATCCCGAGGTTGGCCGAAGGTGAATATTCGGGCGTGTTCGGGCAGGGACAGAACTTGATGTACATCTTTAGGCTTCTCGCAAGCACGTGGGGGAAGAAAAAAATTGTAACCTCAAATCAAACGTTTAACTCGTCAAGTTACCAGCACAGGGTGGCTACCAAACTGTAAAGAATAAATTCCCTGACTTTTCCCTGACGTTTCCAGGAAAATCATTTTTATTCCCTGACCATGCCTAACAATCTCATCAATTTTTTTAAGCGTAAAACCTTCATATTTTTACATATCATAACTAACTTATCAGATAACATACACAAATATATGTCAAAACAAAATCAGACAAACAATAATAGCTTTTAGAAATTAAAATTTTTCGATTATAGTGTACGTTAAGTGATGATGAACTTGCTAATATTTAGTGAATTATATATAGGTACTAATGAACATACACATTCTTAAGCAATATTAGCAAACAATCTTACTTAAGAGTTTTTATTAGTTTTTCTATGTCTAATTGTAAGGTAACAAATTAAAAGAGTAATGGGTCTTTTTTCTTAATAATGTAAGTAATTTTGTTGCCTGTAAATAATAACACATTTTTTGTTGATTATTTCTAAAACTTAAAAAAAATTTAAATTTGTATATTTATAAAACTGAATTTTATTCACTAAAATAAACACATTTCATAAATAATATTTCTTTAACTAGCTATAAAATAAATCCTTTTATAAATTAAAATTTTTCGATTACATTATATGTTAAGTGAAGATTAAAAACAACTGTTATATACGCCATTTTACCCAATTATGTAAATTATTGTTTTATTTACTCATTTAATGTATAATAACCCAAAAATGGATAATAATATAAGCGTTCATAACACTGATCATTATGAAAAATAACTACTATAACATACAAAGAAGATCGCCTGCAGTAGCGGTAGCAAAGCGAACGAACTATCTGATTCTTTGAATTCGAGATGGGAGCGGACGAACTAAAAGAGCGACCTAGTTCGCACGTGTGTGCTTGCTTTTTTTTTATTCCCAGTCGTGTAGTGCTTCTCTGCGTTTTACTTTTCAGATGTACTATTTATTTTATTTTGCTGTCCTCTTTGAGTAAACGTTTTTAATAGGAGCGCTCCCGGTCGCGAACTATTATGCGCAAGTCTAATGATTAGCTACTCTTAATATTTACCTTTCACTTTTCTTATCCTGTATTGGAATTCATTAAAAAAATGTTTTACTCCATAAAAGTAATGGGCTAAAAATTTGAATATAACCAAATAAACACTTTAACTCATTAATCACCTTTACTCTTAGCTTTCAGCAACGGCAATATTCTTCCCAAGCCCACACGTTCATATCTGATCCCGCGCACATTTTTTCCCCATCTTTGTCTACTACATCTATTCTCTCCTTTTTATCTTCAGAACAAAGCCCGACTAGCTTACTAAATAATACTGAAAACATGTACACGCCACTATTCAAAACGTTTACACAAAGAGGACAGCAGAATAAAATAAATAGTACATCTGAAAAGTAAAACGTAGAGAAGCACTACACAACACGACTGGCAACAAAAAAAAAAGCACTTACGCTTTCATCCCAAAACGTTCGTGTAGTTGTACCACAGTTGCCAATAATACGAGAAACAAAAATAAAACTATTTCGGTCATCTCGGTGTACTATGAGCTATAAAACTAGTAAGCATAGAATAATTTGGTACACGTACCATGCCTATGGTGGCAATACAATGCATGCGCGCGCACGCCAGCCAGCTGTTATCAGCAACGCAAACACAGCAGAGTTTTTCATGGACCCGCGACATCAAAAATGGCTTCATTAAAATGTCAAACTTCGTATAAAATATAGTATTCATAATTTCAGATAATAATTCGCTACATACAATTAACAAATTAACAAAGCCTATGAATAATATTAAGCTGTAAAATGCTGCAGCAGGAACTTTAGACAAGATTTAATTTTTTCCCTGACTATTTGAAAAATTTCCTGACTTTTCCATGACTTTTCCCTGCTGGAAAAATTCCCTGACTTTTCCCGGTTTTCCCGGTTGGTCGCCACCCAGAGCAATACGTTCAAATATCAGATACACCGTAAAAAAAAGGGTGCGTGTAGCCTACTTATGTACGCGCTTAGAAGTTATACTTACTTGGCGTAAAAAAACATATAATTTGGCGTGCTAATAATAAATAGAAATAAAATAATAAATGTACTGGAGTGATATTATAGATAGTCAAATTACCAGCAAAACGTTCAAAAATAAGATACCTACATCGTATAAATAAGTGTGTGTGTACTTATGTACACGCTTAGAAGTTATACTTACTTGGCGTAATAAAACAATAATTTTTAATTTTGCGTGCTAATAATCAATATAAATAAAATAATAAAAGGACTGGAGTGATATTATTAATACGGTTGGTAAAGTGTAAAACAAATAAAATTAAATATTGACTTAAATACTCAGTACTCAATATAAATAAAAAACATGTGTATAAAATTAATTATTTAATCTAGTAAAATAATCGAGATGAATTTTAATTATAAATGAAAATCAATTAATATATAATTTATCATTTATAATGCAAATAAATCATACAATCGGGAACGTAAATTCACTTATATAATGCTCTTTAAACTTGAGTTTCTTCACTAATATTCACAGTAAATAAACATTTTTAATCATATGGACCAGTATTCATATCAATCACTAAAGTATAAGATTTAATAGCACATATATAATTTCTATTTGTATGTAGTCTTTTTATCATACTCTGGAAATTTCGTTCCATTGTGCGCGCGCATAGTAAAAATTCACTCTCATCTTTTTTTCGTATTGCGCCTAAATAGGTATAACTTAAAAACATACTTTATAAGATTATTTTACAGTAAAGTATATAGTAACATCTCACTGGGAGTTACAATAGGCGCATTTATGAAAAGTAACCGGGATAAAAATTCCTAGAGAGGAATAAGGAGAGTGGGCAAAATGATAAATATCACATAAACTGACATACGTGATAATTTTGCTTGCAAACAAAAGTTTTCAAATACACAAAATATAACACTGCCAAAATTGTATTTACTTTAAGTAAAGAACCGTACGTGAATATAAAATACCATAGCAGCATTCACATACACGGTAGCTTTTTTTTTCTACTGAAAAAGGAAATAAATAATAAAAACCTACTAAATAATGTTTAAAACGGTAGCATATTAATTAACTGTATTTTTAAACATATTAAAAGCAGTACTATTTATAAAATGTAATAATTTAGTTCGGGCTCATGACTACTCAAAGGTTCCGAAAGGTTCATAGGTCCACAAAATGCTCACGATGGCCTTACGTTTGAGCAAACGTTAAACGTTACGATAGGGCGTTACGCCGACCATGCGCGCAAGACAAATCTGAAGGAACCGAATGTTGGGAGCCTGACCTTGGCCAAGGTGGCTTGCCTCGAGCGGATTGCGGAAGACGAGGGGTTACTCAACCCCGCCACGTAACACAGCGATTTGAAAAGTGCGGATTCGCTTTTTATTTCGGTCAACGCCAGTTAATCCCCCCCCCCCTTCCCCCCCCCCCTCTATGCATCGGCGAAGCAGCAGGTCCCAGCTGTCCCTGCGGCAGACGAAACAAAGAGAATGGAAAAGAGAGAGAGAGAGAGAGGAGCACAAACAAAAGGAATATCACATTTACATTATATAGAAGGGAAAAAAAAAGAGTTAGCGGTTACTCAACGCGGGGTTACGAAGGGCATCCCCCAGATGCGCAATGTTTGTTTTGTTCCGCTCGGAAGGTTGAAACAGGGGTTGAAGGGGGTCCGCAGGTGAAAGCGGGGGAGAAGGAAGGAAGGAGCGTTTATTTCCGAGCATGGAAACCCCCCCACCACGCTCCAAGCAGACTTCGACCACAGTTACGTCCTGCGGGTTCGCGCCCCTTGCCGGCCGAGAATAGCAGCGACCCCTCCCTGCGGCCGAGGGTGTCACGAGAGCGGACAACCCTCCCTTCACGCAACCTTCACCTCGTTGCACAACGCCGGGGGGAGAAAATACCTTCCCCACTGACCTCGAGCAGGGAAGTGAACACAGTCACGACACAGATACACTACGTGTTTCAGTTCTCTTCAGTTGAGGGCCTTGTGTCCTGTATCGGCGAGGCGGGACAGTGGAGCTACGGGCCACACTCGCTATGTTCGCGATGATCGCTACCGCATCGCAGGTGTCACTGGCCACACAAAGCTGTGTTCGCTATGTTCGCTATATTGGCTATGTTTGCGACGTAGTCAGATGTTTGGTTCTCGGCTATTTTAACATCTCTCTGTTTTCCCGCGGAAAACAGATAGGCTTACTTCTGCGTTTTTTTTATGAGTTTTAATTTTTCTAAGTATTGTGCTTTAAATAGTGAAGTCGATGGAAAATTTAATTGAAAGATTACAAAAAAAAAATCAATGTTTAAGGAATAAATCGATGGAAGAATATATACCGTAATATATGCAGGACAATCTGGGATTTGATTCGAAGGGAATGCTATCAAAATGAGTTGAATTTATCCTGAAATAATACATAAATTTGGTTTTATCCTCACAAGCAACAGCTTCATCAAATTATGAAATCCTTCCAATTATTTCGTTTTTAAATTCAATTCATGAACCAATTTCTTTTTAAGTTTACATACTGTGAGATACAGTACTATCATCACTCGAATCCCACGGCATGCGTCTCTCCGACATCGCGAACTAGACTATCCTGTCTGGCCATCTGGCGCAGCGAATATAGCGAATATTGCAAACATAGCGAACATAGCGAAGCTTTCTGCGTGGCCTGACCTTAAGAGCGACTCTCGCTGCTGCACCTAGTGCGGTGCCGCCTTTACGCGCAAGGCTTTCAACTGTCACACAAACTCCCCGCCGCGCCGTGCAGGAAGCAATCAGGAGAAAAGAGGGTATTAAGTTATTAGTACAGGCCTGTATAGTTCACGTTATTATATGAAACCACTTTAGAATGCAAACCAATACACATTTCAACGACGTTCTCATTGGATCATAGATAGTCAGTGGACTTCAGCCTTGTACCAGAAAATAACGACTATTTCATTAATATTGATTTTACCATGTTACGTCGTAGGAATCAAGATAAAAGGTGCGCTACTAGTCCTACACCGATTTTAAGACTCAGTAAGACCTACAAACACAAATTTTTATACCCTTCATATTACTCTAAGAGCACTTGTTTCAGAAAATTTTACTCTACAAAAAAAGTAACTAGGAAACGAATTGCTAAATACTAGCTACCATTTTAACAGCAATGTTTTCTTAAACGTTTGAGCAGTTTACAAGTCACGTGTTTTTCTGGAGCTCTACGGGCAGTTCGGTGGCCCAGGCGTGCGGAAACTAACGCGCTAAGTCTTGTCAGCGATGTTTTGGGTCCGAGACAGAATAACGCAATAGAACCGGTTCTGAAAAGAATACGTGGACACACACAATTAATAATATCTTTGACACTAATAAAGTTTAAGAAAAGATATTCGGTACAAATAAACAAAATACAAAAACATCCAACCAAAAATTTTAAATTTTGCGAAAATCAAATCCTAAGAGGTGAAACAGGGATAAGTATGTTTTAAATGTGAAGAATTATATATCTGAATTTAATTAGCTAGTCAATAGCTAGTATTTAGCAATTCGTTTCCTAGTTACTTTTTTGTAGAGTAAATTTTTCTGAAACAAATGCTCTTAGAGTAATATGAAGGGTATAAAAATTTGTGTTTGTAGGTCTTACTGAGTCTTAAAATCAGTGTAGGACTAGTAGCGCACCTTTTATCTTGATTCCTACGACGTAACATGGTAGGATCAATATTAATGAAATAGTCGTTATTTTCTGGTACAAGGCTGAAATCCACTCACTATCTATGATCCAATGAGAATTTTCCCGGAGAATGATAACGAGAAACCATGCAAAACTGAAACCCAGGTACATCAGACGACGTTTTCCTTCAATCCGTAGAGCAGTTCTGTATTACGAATTTTCTACCGATGATCTCCGCATCGGCCGAGTTCCGAATGGAACCCACATCGCGAGCTTGTTGACAACAAATTAAATGACGCACGCACTTTAGAACACACTCGCGGTTATCACATCGGTCTCTTCTGCAGATCTATTAACCATCTAGTAAAAAAAATGCACAGTTCCTCTTAGCAGTTCGTAGCATATGACGCTAGTGCAGGAATTGTTGGCCAGGGCCGTTGTGAGGAAGAGCAGTAGGGGGCGGGGGGAATTCCCGGAGTCCGGACACCAGAGAGGCCCCAGTTAAGTTTCAACATTTTTTTTTCAGTGCTTAATTTTAGCCTTATAAGACAACATATACAATTATATTGTTAAATATAAATCACAGGAACCTTTATAAGTAATGCGATACGCACAAATTGCGTTTACAGTTATTAGCACAGTGACGTTTACAGTCTCTCTCTCTCTCTCTCTCTCTCTCTCTCTCTCTCTCTCTCTCTCTCTATATATATATATATATATATATATATATATATATGATTGTTGGTTTCCCTCGATTGCTCTGCACTTGGATTCCAGGGCAGCACATTGACGCTTCATCTGAGGTTACGGAACACACGTTTCCTTGCATTGAGTGCACGAAGAACAACACTGAAATCCCACAAAAGATATGCTAGTGACGTCGAGAACACCTGATAAAACAGTGACTCCAAGTAGGAGCTCATTAATGAGTCACGTTCAAACCTAAGCTCGATTGTCCTAATCACACCAGTGTGACGCTACAACTTGCCAAGGCCACCTGCAGGCAGTTATCTACGATAGCGAAATGTGATGAGCAGGTGGAATGGAAACTCATTTAAAAGTTATAAAGGCTCTCGCAATAAAAAAATCGCGTCAAGAAGCGCAGAGCCAACCTGCGATGCAACAGGTTATCAGGATATGATCCTTGTAAATCTAACGTATTTCCCCAATTGTCCATTTTTTGTTTTGACGAGTGTTCCAAAAACCACAACGCACAGCATATCATAGACGGGAAGCCTGTATATTGCAGTAATATTCGTCACGTGCAATTTGATTCCGTGCCTGGCCACAAACACACAGATGCATGCACAACATTTCAACTGATTAAACTGCTACTGTCGAAATTAAATAAACCAACGTAAGGGCCCCGCCTACTTGAGCACACACACACGGTGTGCAGAGCTTCAGATAGAAAACAAGGCGATTTAAAAATTGCCCAAGATATCCGAGTGATTTCTGGTTACGAAAAGTTTTTAAGTTTACACTGAGGGCAGATGAGTAAATCTATTTCCGTAATTCGTTTTTAAACTGTATTTTCAGTCGAGTGAAAATGGCTAAAATACGTGTTTTCAGAGTGATTTATAGCATGAAACACAATACAGATTCTTGAAAGCACTCAAATAACTTGCATACATCTATCTCTATCTTCATTTCTCCGCCATATAATGATTTGGTTATCACACAAATCTCATAGTTGTCCTATGCACGAGACGACTGCGCGCCAGTTCAGGGCCTCGCGCTCAGAGGCGACATCGCGCTAGAAACACCAGCGAGCGTCGCTCTTATCATGCCGCCTCACTAAAACAAATACAACCTTGACTATTAGCGCAACTGTCACTGCCCTTGCAAACTCTACACTAGATGCCATTCCGTATATGCCTCATGGTGCGAAAAATTTGGATGCTACAAAACTCACGAGTTTTTATCTCAAAGGCGAAAACCAAAATAGCGAGTACGTATTTTCCGTTTTGTAATTTTTTTTTGTTGATAAAACGATACGAAAAAACTATTTTACGGAAATACATCATCAATTTTGCATATAAAATTGGTCAAGAGACCAGTTTGTCGACAAATTCCACCAATTCGAACACGGCCAGAGAAGCTCATAGGCAGACGCCACACAAGCAATGCATCGTCGGCTTGAAACAAGTCATTCCATGAAAGAGTACAGTTATGTGACAGATTTATTAATGAGAGTCATTCATTGCTGTCATGCCAATAACAAATAAAATAAAGTTCCCTGTTTCCTAAATAACCAGGCTAGCCACCTATTCTCCAGTATTTTACTTAGAAATAAAGAAACAATATTCAGATGTCAAACACTAACTATAAACCTTCTTAAAGTAAAATTAACCCATCAGATATATGCACTAGTTCGTGAAAAAGACTAGAAACACCGGCACAAAATAAAGGTATGATAATTTTAAAACTCAATATGTTACCGAATTAAAAAAAAAGGTTACATTATTGGTATCGAATACAAATAAAATGTAAAAATAAGAATATTTTTATAAATTGCTGATTTTTTTTTTTGTGAGCGAGTCGTTCAGTACTCGCTAGTGATATGTAAACATCTAACCTCAGTAACGAGCAAACACGTGTGTTATCATGTTGTTTATGTTGCAAATAAACTTATAATATGAACTTGCAAACGAAATTTAACGTAGATTTCTTTAAAAACAATGTCGAGCGTGATACATAAACTGATAAATAAAATATTCGCTATTCCAATACCAAAATTTATGGATGCGAATCATAACCATATTTTCTGCGCCCGCCGCTAGAATTAGCTGCCTGGGTCGTAAACGTTTCTTGCCACCATCAAACGCAGATAGTCATTAGCAGCACGAAACAATAGCTAATTTTATTAAAGTACTGCCCATCTTGTTAAAATCCACTTAAAAGTTAATTAAAAGTTTAAAAAAGTTAAAAAATTTAAAATTTAAAAAATTTCCGCACACGTTAGAAGTTATGCTTCTATGACATTTCTAAAATATTAACCTGAAACATAAAAAAACACGAAGTATAGCTTTGTATATTTGTTTTTTCTTAACGACAAAATTCAGTCTCTAAATACTTCCTACAAACAAACCTTAACCTTTAACCTTATTGAGCTCATTAAACATAATAATAATAATATTAAGTTATCAAAATAGTAAAAAAATTCCAGTGACGAGATTTGAACCACGCCCCTTGAGTTACCAAGCATGTTTTCTACCGCTCTGCTGCTAAGCCTCTTGGGAATTTAGAAGGACAATATGTATTAAAATCATTGTAATACCAGTTTCCTTACGTATTTTAAAACTTGTTATTACTTTTTACTGTGACTATTTTAGTTTACTAAATATATTCCAAGATAGTTTCACTATCATACACTTTCATTTGGCACATTCATTTCGTATGTACCATAATGTTGACGAAAGTGACTATATACGGGTTTATGCTTCTACACGTGGGTCCGCCATCTTTGTGACATATTTCCGTTCATCGACTACCGTTCAATTTTCAAGAAATTACAAATGCCGTATGCCGATAACTAAGATGTTTACACGTCAAAATAATGGACTTATTTTACCTGCATAGGCTGAACGAACTTGAAATACTTGACAAACCGAATTTAGAATATATTTTACACAAATCAAAAACGTATCAAATAATGGTACACTTGCGTGCCGAGAATGCGGGACACACAAGGGCTCGATAATGGCACGAGTACCGTGATAACGGTACGTCTCACAACCCTATCCCTGAGTGACGGGAAGCCTTCTTTTCACAGACAGAAAGCCAAACGCCCAATCGTGCATCTTCGGTTTTTTTTATGTGACAACGTCTAATAAATCGATGAACGCCGTCTGCACGCACGAAAAAGTGTCCCGTTACGCACATTGTCCCGTTACGCTGTGTCCCGTTACTCTTATTGTACGCTTGCGCCGCATCTATTTCTCTTCCACTCGATTGGAACAACCATCTATTTGACTTTTTCGAGGCACATTAAACTTGAAACACTCCCATTCGTTTCCTACTTTTCCTATCATCGTCCTATCCTTAACAGAATAACATAGATTGGAAGAAGTTAAATAGCAAACACGTATAACAGTTATAGTTAAAATAATCTGTGTAGCTATACTTACCTAATAAAACCAACAATCCACAACGTTCTAAAGTAGGTTCATACAATGAGATAGAAGGGAAAATAAAGCGAGCATGAACTTCGGGGAACTTCGGGGAACTTCGGGTGTGGCTCTCTCGTCTGTGAAATGAAGGCTTCCCACCGAGTGACGTCAAGAGAGGCCTCGGGATGAGGCGCTCGGGGCAAGAACCGCACATCTTCCTCTCGCGAGCCTTCGACCGAGCACACTACTAGCTTTTCGTTCGCGTCGCTAGCTCAGCGACTGGAGGCTGGTTTACACTAGCCAGAAAAATTTAGTCAAGCGCAAGTGGCGAGTGAGGGGTTTACACAGAGCAAGAATCGAGTTTAGTTTATGTTCCGAGTGTTGAGTTGCGAATACGCAACACATAATAACTCTGATTAAAAACGTCATGGTTCATACCTTTCCAGTAAACAAGTTGCGAATAAGGTGGGCGGGGGAAACTAATCGACCGTCCAATATTAATTTCACTGGATCGATCTCACTCGTTTTAAATAAACCACTCGCCTAAACAGTTCTGTTCACACACGGCGAGTTTACTAAATTACTCGCCACTCAAATTACTGACCTATTGTAAAACAACCTTAAGGCCGGGTTCATAAATTACGCAAGGGCCATACCAACGCAACAACACAAAATACAACGCAAAATCATCACGGTTGTTTATAAAGCACGAAAATCGCAAGACATCACCAACCCTACATCTTGAAACTGTAAAACGGTAGAAAACAAATTTCTGGATTTATTTTGATAATTCATGTTTATCATGAAAATATAATAAAGTGTCAATGATTGTATTGCTTTTTCTTCTTTTAAATTGTGAAAGTTTAATAAGCAAAAATGGAATGTACCTATATAATAAAAACATATTTGAATACTATGCACTATGCGTCTACGTATTACAAGTTTTCGGAACACTTCATCTCAGACATGGGAGGTGAAAACGCAAGCCGAAACGCAGGAAGTTGAAAGCTGGTAGATACTTGAGTTGCGTTTTTGCGTCTTGCGTGGTTTACAAACGGGTATTTAAAATAATTGTTATTGAGCTTTTAGCGTCCTGCGTTTTCTGTCCATGAATAGTCTTCCCGGGAGATTACGTTTCCTCATTGAATCATGTTGTATTCTAATCATTCTTATTTAACTTAAAACCGATAAAAACTATTTGCTACTTGTCGAGACTTGAAGCGTGCAGCACGAAATGTAAAACAGTATTCAACTCGACTCTCGCAAGAGCAAAGCAAGTGGTTAGTATGCTAGTCAAATAATTTTGCTTTGCTTTTTTGACGTGACAACGTCTAATACATCGATGAACGCCGGCTGCACGCACGAAAGTGTCCCGTTACGCACTATGTCCCGTTACACCGTTTCCCGTTACGCTGTGGTCCGTTACGCTGTGTTCCGTTACGCTGAGTCCCGTTACGCTTATTGTTCCGTTACACTGTGTTCCGTTACGCTGTGTTCCGTTACGCTGTCGGCGAGTGCAGTAATAATAGGTTATGTTACAATTGACTAAAAAATTATGGTGATTCATATAATTGATGATAGATATTTGATAACAGTTTATTTATATGAAAACTTGTTCATAATTATTTTTAAACCTTATAGCTAAACGCCAGTTTTTAAAATTAATTACAAGTTATCTACACGTGAAATGTTTCGTCGACTGTTTATAAAGTGAAGTGAAAAGTTAATGTGGTTTTCATTGCTTATTACAAGAACACTTTCGGCAATAAAGGTTAACTATTCTTGCATTTTAAAAATCTCATTACTAGTATAATCAAGTATTTATTATTTTATTATTAAAATAAATATTATTCAATTTTATTCATAAAAGTGTGCAATCATTTCATCAATGTTTTGTTATGACGTTGTTACGTTAAACTATCGTCCGTAAACCGACTTTACAGACAACCAATTATTTTTTTTAATTACGTTGCTCTGGTAGTGAGCGCGGTTTGTGTGTCTATATTCAACCTCCTCGCCCCCCCTTCCCAGGAACAAAGGCGATCCTCGGCAGAGCGTCCAAGATGATGGATTGCGCTTGTAACGTGCTACCTTACGTAAAACCTGATCTGACAAACTAGGCAACTTTCAAACGTCTATTGCCCCAGAGGTGGTATGAATTTGCGCTGCAAATGTATACATGAGAGCAGGTGGTGAAAAATAACCAAGTTGGGAAGCAAAAAAAAGGAGGGGGGGGGGGGGGGGGGGGTTGTTGGTGTGTGTGTGCGTTTGTAAAGGAAGAACTTGCCGCGGGATAAATATTCTAAGAGAGACACACTGCCCAGAAAGTGTCTGCGAATTTGATTTTATAGCATTTACTGTTCCTAACCTTCACACAAAATAGTTTAAGCGACATTCCACGCAATAAATGATACGAGCGATGTCTTCTGTTTCCTCGAGTACATTTCAAAATTTTAAACAGCATGTATTTATGTAACTTAAATAAATAAACTACTACTATCCCACCTCGTGGGCGGACCCAACTTGGAATTTTGGGAGAGGCGAATGATGAAGCATTATGAATTGTAGGGAATACCTTAGAAATTTTGTAAAAATAATCTCATTAAAAAAATATTTAAACACTTTTTTAACATCTTTAAAATTAAACATCAAAGACATGAAGTAAATTGTTTGTTGTTTTGTTAACTCTGCAGTTTTTTTTTTAAATAGTTCAAGTGGGGTTTCTAGGGAAGAGAGAGGGCGTTGGCACTTATGTAAATGAATAGGGTGCGTATTAGGCTAACCTTTGATGGCAAAAATTTGTTTTCTTGAACAAATTTGTTGTCGAACGCATAGAATAGAACACTGCATGTTGTATGATGATGCAAAGCTAGAAGTTTTGAAGAAGAAAAAAACGTACCTTTTTCCCCCTCCAGGCCATCCGATTTCCTAAAGCAGCCCTTAGTGTTTAATGCTATATGAATGAATACACGTGGACTGCGCAAGTTCACTTTCCACTACTTGCATTTGAACATTTTTCACGAACGGCGAGAGGTATATGACATTACATAGGTATTTACATTAATGTTTTGTTTATTTGTTGTTAACGTCATGCCGGGCGGTGGAGTCCACTAGCAAAATTTTCTTAGCGCTGTTCGCTTTCAAAAAAAAAATTAAAAATACAATTACTAATTGAAGATATATAAGTATAAACAACCTATACTAACGTCTCTGACTAAACTGACTATAATGAATGCGACTACTCGACTAAAATGGGGCTTTAATTCTCGCCACCACGACAAAGCACGGAAACTAGCTATGGGCATTTGAAGTCTAAATCCCAGGCCTAGTGCAACTATTACGTCTAGTGCAATGGCCGACGTAGAATTATCATTCACTTTCTCCCGACGCGACAGCTGCGGCCAGAAAACCTAAGAAATGTCAGGCAGCACAAAAAGAACGATAGGAAAGACATTATGTATGACTTGCAGTGCCAATAGTTCCGAAGAACAATAAAAAATACAAATTTACAGCACAGTATTAGTGAATCCAAGATGGCGGAGACGGATCCCACTGATAGAGCTGCAAACTGAGATCTCTGACGCAATGTGGTCTGGCCACGGAGCGAAGCATTCAAAGCACAAGAGGAAAAGATGCCGTGGTCTCATAAACGTCAGGGTCAATCAACTCCCGGATTAATTAATCTTGGGAGTTGTGACGCTAGGAGGGCAGCGGGCGCACTAGAAGGAGGGGAAACACGAGAAAGAGGAGAACAGAAAGAGAGAGGGAAAAAAAAGAGACGCAAACACAAAGACAGGAAGGGAGAAGAAAACAAGTCCCCAGGCTGCTCGTACCCTGCAGGCAAGAAACCGCAGAGCCAACGAAGAGGGGGAAGGAAAATAAAAACGAATAAAAAAAAAACACGTATGGTAGTTCCTCGCGACGCCGACAGATGGCACGCACGAGCAGGCACTGCGCCGACATCTACCGGAGAGTCCATGACTTACGGTTGTCCATCGCGGCACGCGCTGCCCACGGTTGTAAAAGCGAACCTGGCAGGGGGGGGGGGGGGGGGGGCGGCAAATTGATGGGGAGAGGTCCACCAGACACAAATTTAAAATGGAAATGGCCTTTCAAACGACACCCTCAGGAGCAGGCTGAAGAAGCCGATGTATCAGTCGATACCTACATCCACCGAATTTGCATACAAGTAGGATATACATGTTGGATGGGTGTAATGGCAATCGGATCAGTTTTTTTTTTTTTTACATTTGTGTCACAGTGACTTGCCATTTGGCATGGAACCAATATTTATTCCCATGTCTCAGCAAAAAAATACAAATCATCAATGAATCACAGAGGGAGGTTAAATTGTATAAAATTTCACCATAAAGCTGACATGTTTGGAAATGTATCGATTACAAAAATTTTAATGCATATTTTATAAAAATATTTTTTTATTAAAATAGCAGTAAAAAGTAGTGCTGATCCTGTCGTCCAAAATAAAATTATTCATAAAAAAAAGCTATTGATTGATGCATTTCGTCAACTCGACTGAAAGCAGACGTAAAATAACGCTGCGCGTTGATTATATGCCCATTGCTGGGACTGAAATACAAGATGACAGCACGGCGTAAGTAAGGGCAGGAAATGTTGGCGTACGTGGCACCACACTGCCAGCACATCATTTGTCTCAATGCACGGTCGGACGTCCATTTGAACAAAGTGTGCAGGCGTGAGCACGAAGACGGTCGCTGTCCGAGATGTGTTACGTCCGCAGTCGAAACGCAAGGACCTGGCTTGGATCCCTGAAACCCAACCTTACAGTGGCAAAAACTACGTCTATCTCAGCACCAGGCTGCAAATTTAACGAAAATCAAACGCTGGCAAATACTTAATAAATTATTTCAATGAAATGAAGCGCATGCTATGTTGAAGTCAAATTTAGAATGAGGGTTAGTACTACAGTATCGTTTTATATGAGCGCACGTATAATTTCAATTATGAAGAGACGGAGGGAGGTAGAGAGCGAGCGAGAGAAATAGAGATAGAGGAATAGAACCACTTTGCCAGCTGTTTGCTTACATTTTATTCCTATTTGTTGGTTGGAATGACATACAGTTTAGAATTTCGGGCGAGAAAGAGAGATATATATATATATATATATCCCTCCCTGCGTACGCCTTTGCCGTTATATGATACTATGATTTTTCTCAAAAAGTGATTTGTAAAGAATTTTTACCACTCCAATTTCGCTTAGCATTTTTTAGTAACGAGCGCTGTAATCGATTTGCAATAACAAATTATTTATCAGTATAACACATAAAGTAAGAACATTTTTAAGAAAGCATTTCAAATACACGTAGAAATTAAGGAGATCGTTCAAACTAAAAATACGACTACCGCCAATTTTATCACAGAACATTCGATCAAATAGGCACTATCTAGGGTTTAGTTGTGTTATCGTTGGTGGACTGCAAAATCTTTAAAAAAAATCATATTTAATATGCCACTGACAAGCTTACGAAAGAATGAAATATCCCAGTGTTATTTTCTTACGTTGACATCTCCTGAGGGCATCGAACAACAATATCGACTGATTGGGCCAATGTGGCTGAGTAAGTAGACAGATCACTCGCCTGCAACTGGGTTCAAGTCACGATATGAAAATCGTGAATTCTTATTCTCGCAAGTGGGAAACTTGGCGGACGTTACCACGAACTTGTACGCTTTCGTAAGAATACTTCTGTTTCCTTCACCAACGCATTATGTCGCTGATCCATCTCATCCGACTACAATGACCTCTACGCAGACAAGATGACAAACCCTGATTGATTCATTCATACTTTTTTAATAATTGATACTGTCGTCTATGTATTGAAGTACGACGAGAAGATCCTGATGATGATAATAAATACTGAATAATGACTGGACTCATAATATAAATAGATACATATAACCGAGGAGAAAAAAAGGACTTACGTGTTTTCAACAGGTAAAAAAACAACGAACTTCCGAGCTAAAAACTCCGCAGAGCCTGCTCATAAAAATAAAGACACAAGCAATTTATTTCGTGCTTGCACTCAAGCGTCCGATGGTTATAAGTTTCTTGCAGGCTGTCTCAATAATGGCTGCAGTGCAATTAAGCTACACTCTTCTTGAACAATATACACGTAGCACCTACCCAAGCCACAAATCATCTGACAGACAATCGAGTTAAGAACATTGGGTATATTTTAATTACATCTAGATTCATGATTTGTTAAGGCTGTATCTTACAATAATCTTATATGAAAATGATTTACCAACTTTGGGATCAAAGAAGCATCACACAAATTGTTTCGACGGTAGCATTTTAGACTTGATGCGCGTAACAAATTGCTGTGAGGGTTTCAGGAAGAGGTGGGAGAACATACGAACGCTGATAAAACTAGTAAATCCCTTTACGCGTGCACAACAGGCCTACATGCTATAAATTCCAATGCACGCTGCATTACAGCGAAGAAACCAAAGCTAATGATCAGCAATGTAAAAATTCTTATGCCGATTAAATAATGATCACGTTGAAAGCACTCAAAAGGAAAACTACATACTGAGTCTACTGACTACGTGTGTGTTAGAAGACATATCAAACAATTTTTTAACGTAGATCTGTTCCAATATGTCAGTTAACTAATGCATGCAAAAATACTAATAACAAAATCCTTCACCAAATGACAAATGATCGAGAAATAACTAATGAAATAAGCGTGGTTACATATTAGAAGGTCTGCAAGTAGTGAATATGTATGTATTTGTGTGTGTGTCTATATATATATATATATATATATATATATATACACTCTACGCTCGAATACAGTCATAACGAATAGAACAGGCGAAGTCAAGTTTTACGACAAATGCCACACACAAATGTTTAATTCAAAACTTATATCACACTATTAATTAGATTCTCTATGTTCATACTACAGAGAAAAAATATATATATAAAGGGCTTTAAATTTCTCAAAATCATTAAATAAAAACTGATAGAATTTAAAAAATTATTAATAAACAATTACCCATATTCATGGGGGAATTTCATGGAAAAGAAGGGGGGGGGGGGATGGAATTAAGAAGCCCCTCACCGAGGAGGCCCGCTACTGTGAAACGGCGTTGATGTAAAAACTACGTCTTGATGAAAACTTTCTGTATATTTTAAAGTTTTCTGCTTATTGCATGCATGCAAGCCAGAATATGGGCGGTGTACAACACACAAGCGCCGTATCCAGAGAGGACGTGTCGGTCAACCCCTGGAAATTTCCGCGGGCCACGCCCTTGCGAATTCTACAGGTTTGCGCCTTGTACATTTTTTATATTATGAATTTATTTGAAATCATGTAAGAAAAAAAATAATTCCCAGAAGCATAGAAAATAATGTGGAATACAATCCCCCATACAGCCCGGGCACACACTCGGTATGCAGAGCTTCAGAAAAAACCACAAGATTCGAAAACTGCTCAAGACATCCGAGTGGGGTCTGTATACGAAAAACATTTAAGAATAAGCTGAGAGCAGATTAGTATTCAGTTTACAGATTGCGTTTTTAAACTGTTTTTTTAAGGTGAAAATGTGTCTAAAACGCATGTTTTATTTTAATAACCATTCTTAGGGCAGAAAACGCCCGGTACAGATTCTTAAAGGCACCCAAAGGCCTTACATTCAATTCTCCGCCATCTAATGATATGGCTACCGCTCCTGTATCAAGTTTCCCTATGCACGACGAGAAGTAAGTCTGCGCGCCAGTCCACAGCCTTGCGCTTAGAGGCGATACCGCACTAGAAGCACCAGCGTGCGTCGTTCTTATCATCCCGCATCACTAACATACGCGTACGGCGCAATGGTACCATATCAACAATTTCACGCGCATTTTAACTGCAATGGCGACGTTTGATAAAGAATCGTGAAAAAGGTTCCGAGTCCAGAAGACGGTGAACGCTGCCCCTGTACAAACCATCCAACGTGACGCTTTTCAGCCTAGGGGCGGGTTTGAAAAGGACTTTCAACTCCCGCACGAGAGACGGTTGCTAGCTGTGCGATACGACGGGGTCGTTACCACAACACCGAAATACCACAACGCCGAACGTACAATAACGCCGAATACCATAACGCCGAATGCCAAATTGACCGCAACGCGACAGCTAGAAAACTGCTGTGTACCACAACGCCGAAATACAGTAACGCCGAAAAATGTTGCTGCGGTGAGGGGGGGAGGGGCACAGGAGCAAAATTAAAAACAAATGAATGAATTTGTGTGCTAACCTTACCTAACCTAACCTTTGTGGCAGTCCTGCAATTACATTTTTCGGTGTTAATGTATTTCTGCGTTGTGGTACACAGTAGTATTCTAGCTGTCGGCGTTGTAGTCAATTTGGCATTCGGCATTATGGTTTTCGGCGTTGTGGTGCGTCCCTGATACGATGGAGGAAATACGTCTTTGTGCCGTAAACCCAGGCGGAAGATCGGGTTCCGATGGGCGAGGGGTCGGCGCATCTTCCAGGAAGGACCGCCGGCGACCCAGCACGAAGGTAAGGACAGTTTCGTGGAAGGCGAGAGAGGATTAGCGACACATCCCCCTGTAGGTACAATTCCACCTACCTGGTGCGGGGTGGCGATCTGAAACGTTTGAGATTCATGATTCAATCGCTAACGTATTCACAAACAGTTTTAGTAAATAAATACCATTAGACGATTTTTGAAGTAACTATGAAAAAATTGCAGTAAAACTTAATTTAGAACACTTCTGAGTTATAAAATAGTTCGTTTATGCTAGGAGATTTTTCGCATATGTTTTTCGAACTTCTTACTAATAGTTTAGAAATTTCTCGATACCAGTTAAAAACATTTAAAAATTTCGAAAATGGAAAAAATGTGAACTTTTTTGTACAGTTACTGGGTTAAAAAAAACTTAAAACTAGGACTTTACATTGGTGTAATATATAAACAGAAATGAAAATAACATTGCAGAGGGGTTATAAATGGTTGATTAAATATTAGAAAAAAAATTTTTTAAAGTGAAGCGGAGGGAAATTTTTTTTTGCGTCCGTCCAAATACACAACTGCAACAATAACAGTCGATTCAGGCACACGGACCCTCACGAGTCGGGGAAGCAGCGGTTGTAAAAGCACTCGCCACGACAGGAAGTAATAAATCGGGCAAAACGACCAGCCGATGCCGTTACATTTTTTTTTTAACACGCGCTGCACTTACTATACACGGGCAAAAACCGGAAGTTGATTTCATAAACGACTATGAAGCCATTTTCTACATAAACAATACTTACGTTATCATTAACGCACCTTTTTTTATAATTAGTTCAAACTGCGTAGAAATTATTTTTAACGTGAATACGTCTTATAAAATCGGATGCCAATTCGAAAAGTTGAGCGTAACAAAAATAAGATGAATTTTGAAAACCTCATTAAATATCGACTGGGCTTAGTATATTCGAGTTGCACATAAGTAGGACAAGGGGTTTACGCATGCGCCACTGAAAAAAGATTTTGAATATTTAAAAGTCACTTCGAGCAACAGGAAAGTTTCTCTAACGTTAGATTCCGGGTGGCTCATCTACTTTCAGAGCTGTAACTGGACATCGCGTTAATCTATTTGAATAAAATTAAATTAATTTTGTGCATAAAACAAGTTAACCATTATAAAAAAGTTTTCAACAATTCTTAAAGAAGTTAACAACATAACAACTGAAAGACTAAATGACAAATAATAGTGGGGGAAAATACAATGTGGTGACTAGAGACATGCAATAGGCTAGCATCAAAACAACTATACCTTCGTACCGCTTCTGCGATTGGCCCACATTTTATCCGGGGAACTGTGAGCCAATGGGAAACACTAAACCAAGAAAGTGCCGAATTACGGACAGCCTAGTTGAGACGTCTCACGCGTCAGTAGCCAATGAACAGGTGTCATTTCCGCGAGTATTTAAAGAACTGCGGAGTCTATCCTAGAGGTCAATGAATCCGCGAATTTTGCAGGTCTCTAGTGGTGACATATGGCAAATTTAGACTATCGGAATTGCAAGAAAGACAATTTGAAGAAAAAATAATCTTATAGCGATTACAAAAATGTGCCACTCACCGGTACCGAACGGACCAGACTCTGCAGAGAGTACGAGTGCAGACATACTGGCATATTGTACTGCTGTCTTATTTTAAATACCCATTTACACGACGTATTCACGTTAATGATGTAACGAATATTCCAATTCGCGAATATTCCGGTATTTCTTTACATTCGCACTCGCTAAATTCGTGCGATTATTTGGCGAATATAACAGAAAAAAAATCATATTTTAAATAATAATAAATACGACCAAAAAATTAATATCTTAGCATTATAATTTGAAAAGTTTTTTTCTTACTCCTTACTCAACCGCAATCATGCCACTTATTGAATCATCAACTGTCAAAGACTTTACAGCTTCATTATCCCTAGATTTTGTTTTTTTTATATACATTCCTGAAGCGACATCTGTTTAATGTCAGATTAGTACTTTGTTGGATAACGATGTCAAAGCAAGTGTTCTAGCTGCATCCTGTTTTCCTTTTTTAGCATTTTCCCAATTCACAAAACTATATGCATTGACTTCAAATGATCTCTCACAGACGTTGTAGTTCTTCCTTTTCGCGAATATTCATTGTCAAACAGCTAGCATCTAGCTCGTTCAGCGTCAGAAATTGTAAAAGAACTCCAAATTTCACTAGAATTTTATTTACTCATCTTAACATCTCACTAATCACACTGTAACCTCAAAATTCACTTGTTACGGTTCTTGATACATCGTTAAATAAACAAACAAACGATCGGCTTACTTCGGATCAGTTCGGCAATTTCCGGAATTCGATGCAAACGGTGATAAATGTGTCGGTGGTCGTCTCTCGGGACGTGCGCATCTCTCTCGCGGGCTGTTGGCTGGGAGTTCCCTGCGACCTATTGGGTAACCGAAGGCTGGCAGTGCGTGTTGGTTTTGTGTGCGTGCTGGGGGCGGCCTAGCAGCGCCAACTGCTACCGACCGCGTCCCGCGGGTGGCGGATACGGGAGCCCAGCCCGAGAGTTGCAATCTCGCTGGGGTGGCTGTGAATAACCAATAGCAGTCCGCGGACCAATGGCCGGCCTGTGGAGTCGTTATCACGGCTGTCGGGGAGAAAAGTAGCCTGAATGTAGCTCGGCGCGCGGCAGAAAGCAGCTTCGTCGGCGAAGGCACCGCAGGGGAGCTCGATGTGCCCTGGATGCGAAGTGTAGACGAACTGCGGGCTGGAACTTGCGGAGCTGTGGACTGCCGCGCGCGCAACGGAACTGAACAGCATCGGAATTCTGAAGGAAGAGATGGCGGCGCCTTCAAGTTGGGGCCCTGTTGGAGCCAGTGGTAGCCTGGGCGGCGCGACCTTCAACCGACCCGGGAATTTGGAGGGCAAGAGGGTCCGACTCGCAAGATACTTCATTCGCCTGAACGACTTACCTCCACCCTGGCTTGAAAGGTCGTTGGCTGTTGACTGGAAGAAGGAAGATGAAGATGGCGCAATGTCAGGCTGCCTTTCGCTCCGAGAGCCAGCAGTTCGAGCCGGTTTACTGGCTCGTCTGCCCACTTCTGTCTTAACTGTGGCTGCCTGGGCAGCTGTGGCTGGGCTGACGTGAAGTCGCCCGCCCCTGGGGGTGCATGCGCCCCTGGCTAATAATAACCCAGGAGCTCCCAACTTTAAATGCGGGCCGCAAGGCCCAAGCACCCAACTCCACCAAGGTTGATTTTTCAGCCCCTCCAACTCTTCTTACCTGGACCCTTCTTCCTCTTGTCCAGTAGTTACCTGCTTGCTTAATGCATGTTAATTGATCCCCGCATGAACCGGCCCAGGGTTTTCCCTGTGTCTATGCAGGTTTTACCTGGGCCACACTTAGCTAGCTTTTAAGCTAGGCGACCAATGGGGCGTCAGTCATGGCAATAATTGCAGCCATGGCTGGCCAATAAACCCCAATAAGCACATGATGCACGCGCCCTTGTCCTGCATGGTTAAAAACCCGCATGGTAGAGTGTATAGGCTTCGGCCTGAGACACACTTAGGTCCTCCCCTAACCTGGACCCTCCCCTACACACTTAGAATTAACTTAGGCTAGGAAAAAAAAAAATAAATTGATAAATGTGTGGTGGCTTCACCGGTAGTACCGACGGGCGACGCTAGGGCGAGCGTCGGTCGCGCCCACAATTCGGACCAAATCAGAATTTGAAAACTGATAATTCGCATTCACGAATGCTTAAAAATTGACATTCGTTACATCACTAATATACGCTAAAAACCTGCGGCCGTGTTTAAGGCACGACATAAGCTGGCATCCAAATGATTCGGCGCCTACGATAATCTTGAAGGTCCTGTCGCTTTGAGCCTCTGTGAACCGTGCAACGTAAACCACTATTGAACATAAATTCTGAATGAACTGCCTCTTGGATGAACTCTTGGATGGCCTCTAGACGCCAGTATGATCTCGACAAGCCCGGGCTGAACTTTCACTAAATGCAAAATATATATCGCATATATTTTGCATAATTAGCTGGCAAAGTTGCATTTTAAACGTTTTTGTGAACAGTATGGATAAGAAGAATGGAATAGAATATAATACTGGAACTTTTTACGTTTAAAGTCAATTTTGCTGGCTACGAATTTACATGTCTAATTTCTTTCAGATTAAAAAAATATTTAATTTTACCAAGCATTTTAAATTTTTCAGTTTTTTTTAATGATTTTAAAAGTATAAATATTTTTTTTTTCCTGAAAGAAATTTAAACCATACCACGTAGTAGCCAACCATAACATTTGGTTCTCCTTATCCATTCTGCACATATGTATTTCGTTTTGTTGATGTTCGGCCACTCAAAAAGCCTACAAGTTAAACCGTGTTTAACGTAAATATAAAATAATGACAGGGAACGGGACACGCCCCCGTAAGAACTGCTGCAACGTTGTAACAAATGTGTGCCATAAAAATGACAGAGTTCTATGGGCACGGTATTACCATCGTCCCACCGCGGGTCTGATGGGAATTCAAGAAGTTAGGCTGACAAATTACCGCACAAACGTGGCTACCAGTACTGTAGAGCTTACCGACACGACGGACGAACTCCTGCCGGCTCGGCATTAAAATGATATAAGGAGTCTCTTCACACATGTCACTCCGCTCGTGTAGTCGATAAAAATAAATAATTAGTTACAACACTTTGGCGGGGGGGAAATATCTTGTACGCTATTTATACTCAGCAGGCACGGACACCCGGTGTCGGTTACTTTGTTTTCCGAACAGTGCCGCGATTATTTCGAACGCCAACATTTACGTGCGCCTGTGTTTGAAGCCTGTTACGTGGACCTGCCGCCCACGGCTTTCACCCTCCGTCCAAACGGGCCCATCCTTTTTATTATTGAGTCGGGCGATCGATCAGGGGGGGTTTATATAAAAACGTCGGCGGGGTTACGCAATCCCCGGCGGTCCCCGCTGTTTACAAACAAACACTGCGTGCTTGCAGATGCGGCGCGCATTACGGAGCTTGTTACACCCGCGGATAAACTCGTACGGGACGGTAGAGTTGTGCACGCAACAAGCTATTCCTTGCGGGATTGCACAGCGCATTCTTGTATTGCCATTAAGAACTTACTTCGGTCGTGAAGTCCGACCTTTCGACTCAGGAGTTTCAGCTTCCGGCTGGTGAACAAAGGTTCCCGGGTTCGATTCCTGATCGGGTAGGGAAATTTAATACTAGCAAAAAAAAATATGTCTCGTTGCGAAAGGCAACGGCGAACCACTGCAGTATCACGTTGTCCAGAAACCTAAAGGGGTGGCTCGGGATTCAAGTCAGTCTCCGAACCCCATAATCTTACATAATAACTTAAACCTGTTGTTTAATCGAGTAGCTTTTCTTAGGGGGGGGGGGACACAATTTGCAAATATTTAATACAAATAGACTTTTATGAACGCGCAAACACATTAGCAGAAGCTTCAATGTTTGCAAGCGTAAAACTAAGACGGTTTTCAGTTACACGAGGCCGGTGTCGTACGTACTATGGGGTTGAACCGGAGTGGTAGCCAATTCCTACTCGGCGATTTCTTCCAGATCGAGTGTTTACTTGTTTCTATTGTGTGGGTGTTTACTTAGTGCACTATTGAGAGATCTACATTGTGCGCACTCTCAAGAGAAGCGGCAAAAATCTCCGTGGACGTTCATAGCCGCAGCGGGAGAAACGCACAGTGTGATAGCAGACTTGGAGATATTTGGCTTGCGTTTCACAACGAAACGCATTGCTTCGAATCATATTACGCACTATAATATAATACATTTATTTAATTACTATCTATATCCCCGATCTCTCTTTAGTCAAAACCTTCTAATTTTCGCGGCGTTCAGGATGTCCATGTGTCCAAAAATACTTTTCCTTAAAAAAGTCCTAGTTTTTTTTAAAACGTGGTATTAAAAGTGAAATCGGACGGCAACACAAGAATAAATAATTATTTTCAAAAACTTATTTAGCAAATTTTTAAAAACTTAACCGTACTACCTGGTCATGCAGACTTAAATATGTTTAAACATACCTGGTTTGTTTACGGTTTAAAATTTTATTTTTCTCGAAAAATTATTTCGTTTTACCGTTTACTATAAAAGTTAAAACTGTTTTATGACAATTACAGAGAGGCTGGTGTCACATTTTAATGACACATTGATATTACTTAAAAAATGACGATATTTTTTTACAAAAAAAATAAATATGGAATGACATTTAAATTTAAAGACGGGATAATTTTCCAAAACATTAAAATACTCATTGCTTGGTAAACAATTTCAAACGATAATTTATTTGTACTCCTTTTCGTTCAAATAATATATCCTACTTAAATAAGTCAACGTGGGCCAGATGATGCTGTTTGTTCTAACAACTGGGACTTGGCTTTGATGATTTCCAAAACGTGTGTAAAGCTTGTTAAAGGCAATATAAACCACGTGTGCGCATGCAAATGTTGTCATATGAGACACGATAAAGGAAGGGAACAGGGAGAGAGGGATAACAGTGGAAGATGGGGGGGGGGGGGGGAGAGGAGGAAATAATAGTGTGTGCAGTGCGGGTAGAGGCCCGATATCGATCACGGAGGAGAAGGCGATGATGCACAGCTTTATTAGCGCGGCGCCAGCCACCCTGGCTGTATCCCATCCTCTACCCCTCATACCCCTCGCCACGTAGCGCGCCGACTCCACTGCGCTCCACCAACCCTCATACCTCATACAGCCGCGCTCAGGCTCCATACTTCACGCTTCAAGTAGTCACTGCTGCAAATGGAAAGACGATATGAGGCGTTTAGTACTAAACCAACTCAATCCAATTTTTGGAAAAAAAAAAAAAAAAAAAAAAAGTATATGTTTCAAGCCCTATGACTTTTATATAAACTCTTAGTTCAGCTTTTAACCAATCCAGCTCAACCCAGTTGAAAAATGTCTTCAAAGGTGCATTTCACAGTAAAAGCAGCTCAATACAAGCTTACATGAAACGATTATTTAAGGTCCATTCTCTTGTAATTACTATTTATTAATTTTTATTTTCGATCTGTAAAATGAATGATAATGAATCACAATTATGAACCCTTGCGCGACTTTTAACAGCTTTTAGATCATATTCAGTAAATAGATGTACAACAATTTTGAGACTAAATATAAAATGCAAGAGAGTTATCGTCTTAAAAAGGTCTTAAGTGACATAAAAACACTATTTTCACTCATTTTTCTCTGTTCCATAAGCCTAGCCCTTAAATATCAGTGACGATCACTGATTCGGCAGGCTTCAGATGCTTAAGTTTTAGTGTACATCAGTTAACTTAAAAAAAAAAAAAAAAAAAAAAAAAAACTGACGATCGAGAGAGCACAGGTGGTTTGGTGATGACTGGTAAGTCACTGTGTTCAACGAAAATCCGTGTTTCAAGTGGTACTGCTGAATCAGTGAAAATCACTGAAAAATAATTGAAATTAACTGTTATAAATCTCAGATCCACACAACTTCTATTTTAAAGTGCGCGGCGACCATGCAAGTAAAACTACTAGAGCCCATTCATTCTTGTTCGAACACACTTTAAAAAACAATCTCGGTTTGAAAAAAAAAAACATAAAAAATCACAAACACGACGCATTTTCAAGTACATCAGTTCCATGGGTTAACATTTTAAGACACGTAGGCAATTATGATGTTTCTCAGTTTCTAGATACTTCAATGCCGTCTAGTGGTTATTCGAATATTTTTGTATCGTCACATCAATACGACAGCGCATCGGGGCAAATTAAGGGTAATCGGAGAATGAATTGGTGATGACCTGCAGCAGTGATACCCAACTCCAGTGTTAGTGACGGCCAGATATCTTTTTAAAACAAGTCTGACAGCCAGACACATATTAATTTATATTGTATGCTTACAAAAAATATGTATGACTAATGTTATTTGCAGTGAATAATAAATAAAATATATGACATGTATTGAAGTAACGAAAAATAAGTATTTTAAAAATATTTTTACTACGAAATTAAAAACCCTAAAATAATGATTTTTATTGAACAATTATATAGAGTACATTAACATTAATCTTGAGTGATCATGTGAGATAACTGAGGGCTCCTCAACATTGTCAGCTGACAACTTTGCATAAATGCAAATAAAGATGACAATGTATACCTAGGAGTATTTTTTGTTAAAAAAAAAGTCTCTCCAATCGAGCCGTATGTTATCAGCCACTGACCTACAATAAGGAACTATCCCAGAATATGCCTGGAGTAACTTCTTCTTCCTGATAAGGTCGATAACCTAATATGGGTGGACGAAATGGGATTTCAACCAGAGTCGTCATGTCGAGTATACGTGTTGTACCTAGTTTAAAAATAAAATCATCTTCAGTTGCAACCCACGCCGCTGTAGGGTTAGTTTTGAAAGCTAACCCAATTAATAAGCCACGCAAGTTATTTGAAACTAATTGACGAGGGGGGGAGAGAGAGAGAGAAAGACAACACCTCCATATGGGCTTAAAAACATTTTAATTTTTCTTATAATCTAGCCCATCAAGACAATAAAAATTATATTGGGACTGTCTTTATAAAAATTAATAAAAGACGCAGTCAATTTTGTCACAATTGTAATCACAATCAAAATTAATTATTGTCTCTGTTGCCTCACACGAGAAACAACTAACGACACACAATCTGTGCCGAAACCAGAAAACCAACCAGAGGATTCCGTGTGCCACGATGAGCTATGATTTTTTTTAATATTTTACCATATAAAATAATACAAATATAATATCCTAAAGAAGAGTGATCTCTCCAGCTTCAATAAATAGCCGAGGAAACCAACTCCCGACGGGTGACGTCACTGGGCCTTGACGCACGACCCGGTCAGGTCGTCGCCATCATTATTGGTGTCGCGTCACCAGACAGGATATTTTGTGTATGTGTGCGCCTGTAGATCTGTGTACAGGGCGGGCCGTAGATACGTAAAGGAGGGAGAGAGGGCGGTCGGATTGATTGATTGATTGATTTTGGTGACGTGAAATTCTCTTTACATAGAGAGGCGTTCATGAGTCATCAAGTCAGAGTATCCCAAAAGGAACAGAGATAGAACGTGTCGGGAACAGGGACAAGACGATTTCGCGGTACTCGGCGACCTGAAGAATACAATTCATAGTCGGACGCCGATTTGAAATTTATTTTTAATTGACGTGTAACATCTTAGCTAGTGGTATACGCGTTTGGTGGGATTAATTTCATGAATGCGAAGGAAGTCGAGGAACGGAAATGCGTAATAACCACGGAGCTGCCGTCTGTGGTGGATGGCGCAAACCAAAGTTCACAAAGTCCAAGGGAAACTTTGTATAATTAATTATTTAATGTATTTTAACAAAATGGGCAATATTTTAAATAATTGCTTGTCGTATATCAGGCTCAATGCCAAATTTAGTATTTTTCAAATCTTCTTTGGCTTTAATCGGAGCCGTTTCATGATATAGTTTAAAATTTTAGTCTACTAATCAAATGATTTAAAATTTGATGTAGCTGCTCTGGCAGCGATTTCTAGCGGCGGGTGCGGAAACTACGTGTGAATCGCGTCCATAAATGTACTTGCAAACACAATATGCGTAAATTTATCACGGTCAACATTATTTTAAAGAATTCTACGTTGAATTTAGTATTATATGTATATTTTAACATGAGAACACATGAATTTGCGCGTTACCCAGGTAACGCGTCAGTTGTGCAAAGCTTTATTATTCGTCTTCTGGCCAACGAAGGCGGGACATCGAGAGAAATTGTGAAGAGACTTCAAGCACAATTTGGTGACGCTACTCTGAGTGAAACCCAAGTGTTCGATTGGGCCCAGAAGTTTCGAAATGGTCGTGATAAAGTGGAACATCAAAGGCATAAACGGCGTCCGGCGACCAGCGTCAATGAAGACAATATTCAGGCCGCTGCGGTCGAACAATATAAGTGTGCATTTGGATACTGGAGCAACCATCTATTTTTTTCTCTAAGTGATCAAAACGATTTCCATCCGATTGAGAAAATGTATTTCTGTTAAAGGAAAGTATGCCGAAAAATAAGGCATTTCATTTCTATTTTCATAAATCATCAAATCAGTATATAAAAAAAATTCTGTTCAAATTTGAATGACCCTCATGGTTAAGATACGCAGGGTTCGAGAGTTTTCTAATACCAACTGTGTCGAATGAGACTTTTCTTTCTGAACAGCGCGGCGCATCCGCCGTGCGCGCGAAGGGTTGCCAACACTGTCACAAACACACACACATTCATTCTGCTTTTAGTTTGGTGTGGACTTGTACAGAGAAGTATGCCGATTCAAAAAATCAGTAGATCTAATGTAGAATGTTTTTGTTTACTAGCTGAAACTGAAGCCGTGTGTGTCCGGATCACCACCTCTGAAGTCTATAAAAACAGAGAAACATTGGAAAAACTGCGCCCCCCACAGCTGCCAATATCGTTCGCGCAAGCAAACGCGTGATATAAAGGGGGGGGGGGGGGGGGGGGGAGCGCTAGCTCGTACGGACGTCCCGGTCGTAATACATGCATTCCTTGGCCTCGCGCTTGGAAACTTCTTCCCGGCCCAGGAACAGCTTAGCGGAGTGCTCCCGCGCAGCGGAGAGCAGGGCAGATCAGGGGGAGAGCGGGGGAGGGCGACGACCTGCAGCCAGGGGAGGCACGCCGCAATAAATCCTGACAAATTGTCTTCCCGCGGGTCGGAGCGGGGTGCTCCCCCCCTGTGTTATTACATTTTTTAATGGTGTTCCCCGAGTCCACCCCCCCCCCCCTTCCCCAGGACACTTTGCTCTACCGAGGCGAGGAACAACCGCCTTTGATAACACGTGGCCCGTGTCAGGGGTTACCTCGCTGGTAACACCACCCTCCCGTTTGCCAAACGATCCTCTCTCTACCACCCCCGCCCCCTTCCAACACAGCTGTTCGTGCACGACAGCGACGATCCTGACGGCGTTCACAGCAACCCTCCTCGAGTTTCATACCCGCAGGGACACGCTGGCACGAAAGAGTCCCAAATCCCCTCCCCCACAAATCACAAAGAAAACTCACCGATCGAACGAATGGAGACGCCAGGTCAACGACTGTCAAATTGGTATGTTACTTGAAGTGGGAGACTACTTTACAGTTGGCAGGGTAAAAGTAGACGTGTAACGAAAAGTGCAACGCTGAGTGGGCGCTCGTTGGGGGTAACGTAGAGATTCAGAAAACTGCTAGGTTTCGTCGTCGCGGTTGTTGTGATTGTGAACCTCTATTGTGTACTTTGACGTTTAGGGGTCAATGATCCTTATTGCGTATCCAGTTGTATTTTAAAATTAAATATAAAAAAAAAGAACAAATGATGTGTTTGTGATGCAAAGCTGTAGTATTACTAAAATAAATTTGATTTTGAAAATATATGTAATGCTTTGAGGAACATTGATCCCGTGAGGAACATATTCTGTATAACATATCCAATTGTATTTTAACGTAAAATATTACCATAAAGTAAGCAGTTGAATGTGGTTTTAATTTGAAACTGTACAGTTACCAAATATATAGCTTATATATATTTTTATTTTGAAGATGTGCATTATAAAGCTGCTGATATAAACTGGATACGCAATAAGGAACAATGACCTTGTTTAGTTTGATTGTTCACGCGGATTACTGAAGTGTGAAGTTTCGCTTGCAAGACGCGTGGCGGCCATGCAACACAGGGCAGGGATGTCGGGAGAGGAAACAGCGCCGCCATTTTCTTTTGGAGTGCATCAGCGCCGTCCTCCGGAAGTCTGACCACAGTGCTCGACCAATACGCCCCTCTCTGGAGAGGAAGCGCCACGTGACAGTCTCCGATGTGGTATATAACGGAGAGACCTGAAAAAATCGCGGATTCAATTCGCGATACGCTAAAATTCAAACAGTTATACACCAATGCTGCTTCTGCCATTGGCTCACAACTCATCTTCAGGACTCTGGGCCAATAAGAAACACTCAACCAAATCTGTAACGAATCACAGGCTACTACGTTGGGACGTCTCACACGACAGCAGCCAATGAGTGGGTTTCATTTGACCGAGTATACATAGAGCTGTGGAGTTCATCCAAGCGGTCATTGAACCCGCGAATTTTTCCTGTCCCTATATATAAGGTATAAAAAACCTGAACGGAGTTAATATTGTAATTACTAAGGGCGTTATTAATTTTTTGTCCTTCAACCCGTTATTTTCCACCCCTTGCAGTAGTAGTTGGCCGTATAAAAAAATATTTCAGACGAAAGTTTTAGATAAAAATTCATGGTTTTGCAATAAATTAGAACGAATTTGATAGTGTACATGGTACGGAATATATGATTTTTTTAAATATTATCTTTTTTTTAAAAATCGCGTTTCTGCAATGGTTCGTTTAATCAAAAATTGTTTTAGACAAATGTTTTTGTAAAAAATTAAACCATTTAAAAATAATTTTAACGGATTCGATAGTGTGCTCAAAAAGGTGGAAAAAAAAGTTCCAAGAGTTTATAAAAGTTTCCAAAACATTTCCAGAAAAAAAAAGGTACTTTTAAATCTACCTACGCCTGTAGGCTGTGCCGAAAGGGATTTTTATTAGGTTTAGCCTTCCTACACATCAATTTTAATGTGACTGATATAATCTGTAATACTTTCATTCTATCGTGATTTGTTTTAATTTTGAACCACAAATGCTTATCAGGAATGTAGATATTCTATATAAACTATGAACTTTTTTTAACTGATTTAAAGCATATTAATATAAATAGTTTTCATTAAAATATAAGCAATTTTTATTTATGTATTTGTCTCAGTTTGCAAAATAACGGCAAATAAATGTACATAAAAACAGTAATTTTAAATTTAATGGTAATATTAGCCTACGTGTAACATTTGGCTCTTGATTTAAAAAAAAGTTGGAGACCACTAGTTTGATACGTTTTTATTTAGCTAGTAGTACGTTTTTTTTAATTTTTGAAGTAACTCAAGGGATTCTTTCCATCCAGAGGGATATAAGTAAAATAACCATTAGTTGATTCTAATTTTAGTTAAAAAGCTATTATACATTCTTAAATAGTAAACAAAATGTAAGGAAATAACTTCATTCAGAGTCATAGTTAGATAATTACTGAAAATGACAAAACGGCAGGATCCCGCACTCGGGAGAAACGACGTCCAGGGATCGACGTTTTCAGGACGGGACGTAGCGCGGAGAGGGCGGATGTTTTCAGGCGGCGCGGTAGACGCGCCTCCCCCGGGAGGAGCCGGCTCGTCTTCTCCTTTACGGTCCGCAGTAAATATTTAATTCGCAGAAAGTCCCAGCGGGAGTAGCGCAGGAAGACCGAGTCAGGCGGGGGTTCGGGGTGTGGGAAGGGATCTTCCCCCGGCGGCACAGCGGCACAGCGGAGTCCAAGGAGCACGCTGAGCGCCCAGGGAAACAAGAGGAGCGGGACTGCCCCAAAACTAGGATGCCGTGCGTGACGTCACGATCCCATGCGGCACTCTGGCATCCCTTCAGTTTGTGCACGATTGCTTAAGAAAACCCTTGAATAAAATAAAACTCCCCGCTCGAAACACAGCGTGAATAAACTAGAGCATTTCCTCGTGAAAGTCGACTCGGATTCGGGGGAAAAAAAATACAGGGCTTTCCAGTGAAATCTGTTTAACTATCACACTGGCTGACTGACAAAACAACGCACAGCTTAAACCTGTGGGTCTAGAACAAATGTCTGTAAATTTACTGTCATTTATGACAGTGTCGCGACTCTGGCTACGTTTCAGTCCAGGAAAAAGCACATGCGAACGTCTACAACGCAAAAATGCGATCGAGCACCCTACTCCAGAGACCGTTACACTCGTCCCGACTTAACTCCACCTGAACTTTTGCATAGGAGTTACTTATATAAGGTAGGTGAGCAATGAGAAAGGATTTTTGAAAATTCATCTCCTTAGGGGGTTAACAGGGGATGAAGTTAGACGTATGGAAATTGGTATTTAGACTTATGTTTATAAATAATAGTCAGTTGTATAATTGTTTTTGGCAATTCATCAAAAATGATGATTCAATATATTTTTGAGTACACGGCTAGTTAAACAGAACTATATATATACACACACATATATATAGTTAAATGAGTGCTTGCAGGAAACTGTGGTTGAGTGGTCAGATGCTTCCCAGACTCCCGCCAAAACGATCCTAATTAGATTTCCTGCGGGGTCAAAACCAGACGTAGGTATTTTTTTTAGTGCTCCCATTTCTCCAGTGGCGTAGCGTGGGTGGGGCGGAGGGGGCGGGTCGCCGGTGAAGCGGGTTGAGATCTGATCTATGATTCATTCATTACATGTGTCAGACACACTATAATGTCCCATTATTATCTAAAATTTTGCGCACCAACTATTTTTTAATATTTATTTAAAAGAAAAACTGCGAAATCACTGACAGAGCTCTTTATAACGTTTGTTTGTTTACATACGAACGGCAACATCGCATCACGCCGCGCCGCCCGGCGCGCGCGAGCCGAGTTGAGCGGCACTCCTTATTATGTTCATTACTCATACAAAATCTTTTGTTTCACGCGTCGGCCCGTGTCGATGCCTCTCTTTCGCACTCATTGAATTTAGTACTACGCATTGTACTGTAAAGTTTGACCTTAACACAGGGCAAACCAAACAACTTCCGCAAACCGGGACACAGTAAAACTCCTATATTGCCCCGTACCGCGAGCGCAGGTAAACCCAAAAAAATATTAAAACCCAAACTAATAGCAGGCTTAAAAAATACTAATAAGGTTCGAACAGTGAGAGGAGGCAGCAAGTTAAAAAAACGCAAAATTTATATGACAACATTTAATAAATATATATATCATAAAATCGTTTCATCACAAATCGGCGCATCCGTCATAAAATACATACCCTATTACTACTTATAAAAAAATAGCTACATAATAATACTAAAAAAACTTTAACAATTCACCCAAAAAATTATAATTTGATCATATACTTCGGAGCTCCGAAAATTAAATATAATTACCAAAAAGGCATTAAAAATATATAAGAATATATTAATACAAATACAAATACAAATATAGATACGCACCGGGCGTATCACCGCTGTAAATACCAATTAACATAGGCGAAATCTAGCAAAAAATTGACACACCTTAACATGCAAATAAATATACCAAAAATTTAGCAAATTACAAATTATGGGTTTACAAGCCCTTCTCAGTTGTCATTTTCTAACGGTCGACGCCTTTTTTCTTCTAGGTCTGGCAGGGATTGGGTGAAACACGCAGAACGTAAAATCCCAGTTTCAGTTTTATTAGTCCGTTAATTTAAATCTCCAAGGAGTTTATTTCGGCGCACATAATTCATCCTTGGAAAATCGTCGCGATATTCACACACGCCTCACCAACCACTCGCGTTCATCGTATCAAAGCATTCTAAATTATATAAATGAACCCCGTTCATATTCAAAAAGGAACACTCGTATACAGTTACTTCGATGTGGAACCATCACCATGGCCAACCCGCGTTTTACTTCACGTGCGCGCCCGCCTGGGCCTACCAGGCGACTCCGCTCGCCCGTCTCACCTGACGTCACACAATCAGCTGTTCTGCTCGCGCGCCGTCTAGCGCAGCGATTACCAACATATTCGGTAGTGTCCTCGAACTTTCCAGACCAATTTAATAACTTAAAATCTTAAACTTAAAAATAATAAGACTAAACAAGAATTACAAATTTCTTTTTTAAAACAACATATAACAAACTTAAATCCAAAATAACTCGTATTACCAGGCCATCCGAAAGATTAATAAAATACGTTAACCATTTCTGCCAACATAAACATTTTCAAAGGTAGCAGCTGTAGCACACATGCTACAGTACTGATCTTTGTTTGTTTTAGTGCATCGTGAAGTACCGTTACGCAATCATGCTTTACTCGTATGTTTGTTTCGCGAGTGTTTCGGATACGGAACGAAAGTCGTTTTGATTGTCTTTCGATCTTTTAAATACTGTTGAATCTTCTAAAACTAAACATTTAGAACTTTACCCAATCTTTGAACTAGTTTTTGAAAATGAAAAGAGTCAAAGAAAGCGGTGCGGAATTCCTTAAAAAAAAGGCTAAGAAAGAAGCAGATGCGCAGAAATCTCAAGGTGCATTACTGAAATATTTTAGTTCCAGTTCTGGTTCGAAAGCCACGTTAACGTCTTCGGTGGCATCCTGCAGCAGCGGAAGTGATTCCAGTGTAAGTAGGTATATGATTCCTCCATCTAGAATCATGCATGGCCTAGAATTACTCCAGTTATTTATTATTATTATTATTTATTGTTTACAAAAGTTACAATATTTCTTACATTAGTCTCGCAAAACCTATTCACCTAGGTTTGTCTACGAGTACGGAGTCTCACTCGTTCATTCAATCTTATTTTATAATACACTTAAAATTGCTCTAATAGCTGTTTGAACATTGATTATTGTTTAAAAAGTATGGAGTATATTAACATAAATTACATTGAGTTAAGGTACATCTTTTTAAGTTTACGACTGAATTTTGTCCTGCTACTTGAATTTAAAACTTCAATAGGGGATGTTTTGTGAATCTAGTAGTAGTCTATGAATATATTTTTTTTTGTTTTTGGATAACTTGATTATTTATGGTACCTGTCATACAAAGAAAACATAATTTTTCATTTAGCTCAAAAATGGCGCCAACGATTTTTCTCAAATTTCTCGTCATTTCATCTTTTAATAACATCTATAACATGGCTTACTCAGCCAGTTTTTACCGGGAAACTCTAAAAAAGGTAGCTGCCATACAAAATCAATTTTGTTTGTAAATTTTCCTATAAGCCCGGCAAACCGCGCCGTCACCAAAACCACTTTTGTTTTGTGATAGATAAAATACTTATTTGAAATTCGAACGTGTCCTCCGGCCAATATTCATGGGAATACATAACTTATTTTACAGGTACAAGAAGAAGACGTACCTGCCGTCGCAGTTGGAAGTAGTTCTGGTCCCACCACAGAGCAGGGTCAAGACGAAGTCGACTCATAAAAAGTACCTCAAGCATCTAGTCATAAGCCTGCAGAAAAAGTGAATGTTGCCAAAGAAGACATAATTGAAATCGTGCCTTCTGCTCCTGCCGAAATCAAAGATGTGAATCTCGACGATGTAGGTTGCTGGCCTTCTCCTATGACCGATGAAGTAAGAACGCTTCTAGTACGTCGCGGATCTGACTCAGTACAGCACATCGATTCCAAATTTGCCGATTTTGTTCGCTCAGGGACTTCAACGAAAGGCGGTACCCGAAAACTAACCAAAGAGTGGTTCTACAAACCATTATCTAACGGCGAAAAGATTCTCCGAACATGGATGGTGTACTCGCCTTTGAAGCAATCCTTGCATTGTTTTTCTTGCAAGCTGTTTGGCAATTCCGGCTCTAACTTCGCATCTGAAGAAGGATTCAACAAATGGTGGAAGCTAAATTCAAGAATAGGAGACCATGAAAATAGCCTGGGCCATGAACAGAGCTTCTTGAAATGGAAGGAGTTGGAAGTTCGCCTGAACTGTAAAGCAACCATCGATCAGAAACAACAAGAAGTTTTCGAAAGTGAGGAGAAGAAGTGGAGGGATGTACTGTATAGGTTGCTGAATATTATCCAGTTCTTAGCCAAACAGAATCTGGCCTTCAGAGGACATCGAGAAGACATTCGAGGAGATGATAGTGGCAATCGCGGGAACTTTCTGGAGTTAGTGCACCTCGTAGCTAAATACGACCCTCTTCTAATGGAACACCTGACAAAGATAAAGCTGGGAGCAAGAGTCTCAGTTCCGTATCTATACCCAGAAACCCAGAATGAATTTATAAACTTACTGGGACAGCCAGTTCGATCCACCATCATACGTCGTATTCAAGAAGCTAAATTTTATTGCGTAATCTTCGACAGTACACCAGACATCTCCCACAATGACCAAATGAGCCAAGTTCTGCGAAACGTACATATCGAAGGAGAAAAAGTCGCCGTGGTAGAATCTTTCATTGACTTCTTCGAACCAAAAGGAAAAAATGCAGAAGATCTCAGAAACGATATAATCGCGAAGATAACATCAGACGGACTGAACATACAGAATCTGAGAGGACAGGCTTATGACAATACTGCCACAATGTCAGGGATCCACAATGGAGTTCAAGCCCGGATTAAAGCACTGAATCCGAAAGCTATATTCGTTGCATGCACAAACCACTCCCTAAACTTGGCTGGGGTACACGCTGCTTCTGAATCAGTGGATTCCGTGACGTTTTTTGGAACTCTGGAGAAGCTGTTTGCCTTCTTTCCGCATCAACTGTTCGATGGAACGCTTTGGTTGCCGTCACAGGTCAAGCAGTAAAACGAGTCACTGAAACGCGCTGGAGCGCTAGACATGTAGCTGTCAAGATGCTTAAAAATAAGTTTGAGGTAGTTCTTGAGGTACTGGAACAATTAACAGATTCATCTCAAACTTCCGAAACAAGATCGGGAGCCAGTCTTCTCCTGACAGCCATGCAGTCATTTAACTTCCTAACTTTTCTTGGCTTTTGGGCTGCAGTGCTACCTGAAGTAGATGACGCACAGATTTACCTGCAGCAACGAGGACTAAGTGTGGATGAGTGTGCTCAGAAACTCTGCGCTTTGAAAACCCTCTTAGTGGAAAGTAGAGACCGTTTCGTGCAAGAAGCAATTGACTTTGCTAAGACTCTCTGCGAAAAACTCGGAATCGAACTCAAAACGAGGAGAATTCGCAGGAAAAAACGCTTGCATGGCGATGAATCTTCTGAAGATGCAGCTTTGTCTCACGAACAGGAAATCCGTCGAGAGATTATCGCATCATTCGACAAGATCATTCAAGAAATGACGACTCGATTCCAGCAAATTCAAGAAATATCGGACAAGTTCGGATTTTTGATGCCAGCGAAACTTTTGGACAGCAAGTTCGAGTGTGATCTTTCCCATGTATTAGAAGACATCGACAAGGACGAGTTTCAGATGGAGCGGAAGCGTCTTCAGCAGTTTGTTTTTGTTGCCTGTTCTGAATCAGAGGAAGATATAAGTGGTAAAGGACCACTGGAGCTCCTCCAGTTCATTCAAAAACTGAATTTCGGAATTTCGGTTCCAAATATAGTCATCTTGATTCGTATATATTTGACTTTGGCGATTAGTGCTGCAAGTTGTGAGAGAAGTTTTTCGAAGTTGAAGCTAATAAAAAATTACCTCAGATCTACTATGAGCTCCGCTAGACTATCAAACTTGGCTATATTGTCGATTGAACAAGAATTGGCTGCTAATATTGATTTTGACAAAATTATTTCTGACTTCGCTGCTCATAAGGCCCGTAGAATCCGCTTGTAAAACCTCTCATCCTATTTTAACTTCAATAAAAGGTACCTCATTGCATGTGAAATTTAATTTTAATTAAGCACCTATAGAATGGGGGCGGCAAAATGGGTCTCCCGCCCCAGGCGCCGAGATGGCACGCTACGCCACTGCATTTCTCCAACCACGCATTTGGTCACTCCTCACCGTCTATAATGACTTCGATGTCAACAAGAAGTTAGGCTTTGATTAATTAATTCAATCCTACTAGACGTTGAAATATTGACATACTTGTCCTAATATTCTGGTAATAATGCGTGCAGTTGTTTACAGGGCAATGAGCGGGCAGTGTTAATTGCGACAGTGCATGACACACCAGATAACACATCGCACATATGCGTAAAGAACTGGCCTCGTGTCTAGTGTTTCCGTTGAAAAATAGAGCAATTATCGGACGTAGTATAAATCATAAAAATTTGCACTGTTTGATAGAAAGAAGCCTCCATACATCTCGGATTTATTTTAAAGATAAATGTAGTCTCAGTATTTTTTGTTTTTAATTTATATAAAATTTACAACTGGCAATAATTTTGGTTTCTGAGAATTTATCAATTTCACGTGGTCGCAGTGACGATACAAATAAATGTTGATTTCGGCATTGGGCTAAACCATACGAATTTAACAGCTATCATACCATCATAAAAAAAATTTACTAAAAAAAAGAAGAAATTGTTTATGTATCTACTCAAGAGATAAAAATACTGACCATTAGTGTACTTCTTTTTATAATATGATTTCTAGTTTGTCCTACCTGAAAAAAAAATAGTATTTTGAAAAACCATCTCAGAACTGCACGATATGAAACTAATAAAATATGGACTGTTTGTTTAAGTACACTTTCAGAAATAAATATTGGTGGATAAATAGTACTCATATAACTAGCGACGATAAAAAATAACACAAAGAAAAGCTATCCACATTTCGTCAATATTCCCAGTTCGTACAAGTAGGCAGTACAGAGCGATATGCATGCGTAACTGAAGGTGGGATGCTAAATCATATAGTTTTGTAGAGATCTACGGCGATATTGATAACAAACTGGACTAAAAGTGCCATTTTTTGCCTTTCAGGTCGTTGATTATCATTTAGAAAGGAGGTCGCGTTTTACCAAAAGAAAAACTGTGTTCACAAATTTGATGCATTTTATAATCCGAGAAATGATAACGAACGAGGCGAAGAGTTTGTTTAGAGGGTGAAGAGGAATTGATGACTATACCTGAATATTAGTTGAATATCAGCTGAGAATCTGTTCAATTCTCACCCAGAATCTATACATTATAAATCTAAACGCAGCCTGAACGAATAACGACACACACTTCGCCTTTGGGAGTCTAGGAAATTAACTACTTCATGGCTTCTGGGTTGATGCGTCCGGCATTTCGGCATGTATTGTTGCAGAAATCCTCAACAGCAGCAAATGTTGGAATTTCCATGGACTTTTATCAAACCAAAAAGCCAAAAAGTAGCTACACTTTCAAAAATTTTCACCTTAAATTTAAGAACATTGGTTACGAATTAATCCAAGGATCTTTGCCGTTATCTTCGTAAATTTGCGGGTTTTAAGTTCACTTACATTGAACATGACTCTACAAGAATAATCTCGGTATATCAGCAAAACTTGTAAGACTACTTTCAAGAACACTAACGTCTTTCACATGTGTGTTTACCCTGTTTGTGAGGAAAAAAAAACAAAGCTCAAAAGTTTAAATACGGCGTTTATACAAAGATCGATTATCTGAAATTACGAAGGACCCTTCCAATTAACTCACGAAAATTCCTCGTTGAAATGTCTGTAAATTTACTGTAATTTCTGACAGTGTCGCGACTCTTGACTACGTTTCAGTCCAGGAAAAAAAAAACACACGCGAACGTCTACAACGCAAACGTGCGATCGACAGCCCTACTCCAGAGACCGTAACACTCGTCCCGATTTTGACTCCACCTGAAATTTCACTTCAGTGAATGTTTCTAAAGGGGGGTGATAATGATAGGACGGACGAGGAGTAAAGCGTGTGCTTATCGCGAGCAGACGAAGCGCACTCGTCACTTCCACCGCGAGACGGCCCGGCAACAACATCAGTAACATCAAAGGCGCGGGCCAGCACGTCACCGGCAAGACATCGCGTGCGGCCGCCTGAAGCTGAAGCTGAAGCGCTTGCGTGCGTGCCGGCCGGCCGGTAATAAGAGGCCGTATCCGCGACGGGCGTTACGCGGCGCCGCGCCGGGGGAAGTTGCCCGGCAACCCGCACGACCCGATACCGCGGGGTCGAGCAGACCGCCGGAATCTGAGAGGCCACTTTCCCTGCTCAAAATCAACAGGTGGCTCGCGTTCACTTCAGTGGGGGGAGAGAGAGAGAGAGTTACGTACTCGGCCATGTACAGCTTCAATCCCACTTACAAATTTTTTTTTCCTCAACTTTCGATATTGAAAATGTACCTTCGGTAAGGGCCCCGCCTTATCTGCACACATATACGTGTGCAGAGCTATGGAAGAAACCATACGATTTAAAAACTGCTCAATATTTCCGAAATCGGCATGTTTACGCAGAGGTCAGATGAATGATTCTGTTAACGTATACTTCGGTTTAAAACTGTATTCTTAGAAGAGAGAAAAGGCTAAAACCGCGTGTTTTCAGAATAATTTTTACGACCGATACAGATTCCTGGAAACACCCAAGGGCCTTTCATTACATTTTCTTTATCTTAACTTCTTCACCGTATAATGCTATGGTCACCGCTCAAATCTTATAGTTGCCAAATGCACGACGATAAGACTGCGCTCCAGCACTTGGAGACGATACCGAGCTAGAAGCACCATCCCTACTAACACAAATAAACCCCTGACTAGGCGGGTCCCTAAAGATATATTCAAAGACCAAACAAAATTTTAAAACATTTTTTTATAGAAAATTGCTACGGCCTAAGAACTGTTGAAACCGAGATGGCGTGATCTCTGTTCACGATTCGGGAAGCGTTTTTACGTATTCACCATTTATAAACATTTCAAAATGTTTGTAAGACTACAAGAAGATGCAATTATATCAGTACACTAAACATCAAAAGCTCACTAACATTACAAAATTTGCGTGTAAAATCTTCAACGCAGTCTTGATTGACCAACCCAGAATTTAAAAAAAAAAAAATCGTCTTGTTTTTCATAGTAAAGAAGACAAAATAAAAATAAAATCAGATATCCAAGAATTTGAAAGCACACTACAGTAAACTGTAAAAATACATCACACTACGAATTTATAGAAAAACTGCTCTTTTTAAATCAGATCAATCCTAATTATTATTAAAACGAATTAAAATACACTAATATATCAGTAATTTATACTAATTATGCAAACGATTTTCACATATTTATTAACTTAATTTCAAACCTCAGGCATTCGTTAGCAAGTCCACTGATTCGTCAGTCAGCATAAACTTATTACGAGAAGTTTTAATGTAAATAATGTTGTGTGATTGGAATAACTTACACTTTTCTGTATACAACTGTAGATACCCTGCGCCAATTAAAGTGCAATTAAAAAAAAACCTCACCAAATAGTTTAACTTTCTATGCAAGGTGCTAATAACTTATTTCCAAACATTATCAGCATCTGCTGACTCCACAAATGGTGCTTGCTTCCATTAAAATTAAAAAAAAAAAAACTAAATCCTTGACCAAGTTCTTTAGAGTTGTCACAAACTAAATCCATCATCTTAATACAAAATAATTTTGGTGGCGTAAACATGTTATCAGAAAATATTTTCAACAGATATAACAACAATGATTATATGCATTACTCACCAACACGACCAATACAAAATATTCTGGACTGGAAACTCACCTGCAAAAAAAAAAAAAAACAATTAATTAATTTCAGTTTTGACATGTTATTCCACGCAAGCAATCTAGTGTAAATAAATAAAATAATACCATTACAATTCAAATATCCAAAACAAACATTCGAAACTTAAGTTCATTTAAAAATCGACTGTTGGGACATTGGAAACTAATAAGCATGCATCGTAATTAAGTGCGAAACATGTATCAGGGAATTAAATTTCTGTTCAGGAAAAATGGCACACATTTGTTTATTATTAAAACTATAGTAATAAAAGTTGTCAGCAACCAGAGAACTGAGCTAGCAACTACGCATACGACCAAATATTAGTGTGTAAAATCATACAGACTATGGAAAAGCATAATTATTTTAGAATCATGATATTCATATCATTCAACAAGTGCTATGCCAAAGCTGAAGAGAGAGAAACCAATAAAAAAAAATTCAAAAGACCCCACCACTATGGCCATGTATTTATCGCGAAAATATTTTCAGACCAGCTGTGTTTTAAAATTCTGTAGCACTGCCTCTGTTTCGTAGTTGGTTGGGTTTATTTCAGATACATGTCTACTGTCAGCACATCAAACATAGCCATCCAATGAGGAAGGAAAAGCGTCCTGAATGGCCCGGCCAAATAGGAAAATGGCTTTTCTTGCAGACGGACGCAGGTATACCTTATTGCAGTGCAATGAGTGATAAAAATTTTTAGCGAAAAATACATGCCGTTACCCATCACGCACAATACGGATGGAAGGTGAGATGTATCAGCAGTCAATTGACAATACACACCAACTGATTTTTGTTATCCTTCAGAGAGCCACTTCCAGAATTTACTCAACAAGTATAGCTCGGAATAATTTATTGTGCATGCTAACTCAGTAACCGGATCTAAGTCTGAATAGTTCGAAGCGCTTTATTTCACCAACATCATCTGTCTCATGACTGGCTCAATTTACAATAATCTTGGCTCAAACAGTATCTTATTCCTTAAGACATTTTAAATCGGTATTACATGATATCTTAGACATACACTGGGTTTAGTTATTATATAGCTGTTCTGTCCAGAGTAGTTGTAAATTTTTTTCTGACTAAATTCCTTCCACGATATTCTTTGTGTTTGTCCAAATATGTAATTTTACCATTTAAAATAAGCTGATATTGGCTTGTTTTCTGGGTTTTTATGTATTATCTTTCTTGTCCCATCATCAACTGCTTCCAGCCTACGGCCGGGTCAGAAAAGTAAAATATCCCCTTTTTCTGTCACTCCACCATTCCTCCCCCTTCACTCTGTTCCATTCTTCTTTTCTCTCCTGCACTCCTTTAACTATATGCTCTTCCCACTTCCTCCGTGGGGACTTCTTCCTGTGTACCTCCATCATTTTCCTAGGCAGCCTCTCTTCCCATTCCTTTAACATGGCCAAACCATCCCATTCGTGCTTTTTCCATGATCTCATTCAAGTTCTATTCTTGCTTGCACCGTCTCATTCCTGATCCTGCCTCGCAACTGCCAACATACTCCTTACTTGTTGTCCATTTCTGAGGTTTATTCTATGACTATCAGCGTAAACAAAAAGCAAATGCGTATTTACACGATGCAATAATTGTTCAAAATACATTTTTATTTAAGATTACAAACAACAAGACTGATTTTTAGAATGGTAAGAGTAAAAGGGGGGGGGGGGGGGTTTCCTATGTTGAGTTTGTTTCCAAGAGATCGCCACGATGACGAAACGGCGACAGGGCGGAGACAGCTAAGAGAGCGAATGGCCAGTTGGCCAAGCAGTGGCAATCAATTCACAACTAGTTTCCGTACAAGCACCGTCGTCGACACATTCCGCAAGAACACTATCGGCACTAACGGGGACGCGTGTCGCACAAAAGCGCTAGGCCGTCGCTGGACTCAGAACTGCCTCCTCTAAGGTCGGGATTGTAAACTACGCAAAGAACGCAACAACGCAACACGCAATCAACGCAAGATAATAACGGTCGTTTATACAACACGAAAGACGCACGACGTCACCAACCCTAAAAAATTTAAATTGTTTTCGAACAGCTGAAAACTAATTTCTTCCCCGGGCTTCTTTTGATAATTAAAGTTTTTAATGAAAACATGTACAAAATACAATAACTTTATTTGTAGAGCAGAAATGCAAGCCGAAACGCAAGATGTTAAAAGTTGGCAGATGTTTGCAATGCATTTTTGCATCTTACGTAGTTTATAAAACGGGTATTTGAAAACGTCGTTGTTGAACGTTTTGCGTCTTGCGGTTGTTGTGTTATACACCAAACTCTCCGATACCTCGAAGCACTGCTACGACGCGCGCAGCATCCTAACGAGGAGGAGGACAAGTCGCTTCAGGACCGACGTACGGAGCGACACGCGACGTTCACAACGACAAATATGAAAAATATTCGCGTCTCACTCACATGGGGCGCTGGATTCATCACAAGGCACGACGAGGCTTACCCCGGCAGCCAGGCGGCGTGAACGGGTCTATGACATCTCTACGAACTCGTCAGTGCGAACAGCTTCCCAAAACACCCACCCTCGAGATGTACGAGTGGTATCTGTTTAACGGAAAGTATTTAGGAATATGCTGAGGTCGTAATAATATTTATATTTCGATATTTTTTAATAAGAAATGTTTTCAGAGAGTGAAAGTGACTAAAGCAGGGTGTTTTCAGAAAACATGTCTATGTATGAAACTCCCGGTACAGATTATTGAAAGCACCGTATGTATGTGCAATACACGTTTGCCTTCATTTCTATGCCATAGGGTCAGGAGCGTACGCAGAATTTCATTTCGAGGGAGCTGGAGAGGGTAGAAGATTTATCCGCTGTTTGCTTCCAAATTTTTTTTTGTTGGTGGGGATGATAATATTAACGAGAATAATTTAAATACAAACGGGTAATTTTTTATACAGATTTTTTGGTGATTTATGAAAATACAAATGAAATACCTTATTGTTCTACATTGTTTCCTTCAAGTGAATACATTTTCTTCGTCGGAGAGAAAGATTTTTGATTCCTTCATGAAAAATGAACAAGATGGTTGCCCAGTAACCAATTGAACAAGTGTCGTTCGACCGCAGCTTCGTCTACAAATCTTCTCCCTCCTGATGCCTCCATCAGTGGACCTTCTACAAGCTCATGCACGGCCTGGATTTTGTCTTCATCCCCCCCCCCCCGAACTTAACTAAAACTAAGTGTATTTGTTTGGGTGGGGTCTGAGGGAGGGAAGACTCTCATTGCATCTTAGGCCGAAATCTATACACCTAATCATGCTGGGTTTCAGCCACGCAGAAAGGGTAACGTGCATTATGTGCTTTGTTTGGGGATTGGCCAGCCATGACAGCGATTGATGCCATGACTAACTCCCATATCTTAACTCTAGACTATAACTAGTTAAGTTGGGCCCAGGTAAAACCTGCATAGGTACACGGAAAACCCTGGGCTCATCTAACTAGAATATCGCACCCCTTGTTTCTAATTGTCTTCATTGATGCTGGTCGCCAGATGTCATTCATGGCTTTGATTTTATACTTTATCACGACCATTTCGAGAAACTTCTGGGGTCAATCGTACACTTGGGTTTCACTCGGAGTAACATCACCGAACTGTGCTTGGAGTCTCTCCACAATGTCATCAGATTTCACACCTTCACTATCGAGAAAACGAATAACAAGGCGTCGCGCAACTGTCGCTAGTACTATCAAGGCGACACCGACATGACGGACGTGTGAAGGCCGTGTGCATGCCTGTCCCTTCTCCATTTTCCCGTCACAGCTGCGCTCATGCCAATACTTCAGTCAAATTAACCGAATTCCTGTTTATATTTGAATGACCCTCGTATCTAGAATTTCAGAAGAGGGTAGGGGAGATGTCACTCTGGTTGGGGTTACGTCTTCGAAGTCCCATAGTTACCCTAACACGATAGCCAGGCCATTAAAGACGGCAAAACACCTACACAGACCAGGGAAATTGAGGAAGGAATCGGCCCATGGTCTGTGGTGATGGACCATCCCTGCGAGTCAAGTGTTTACCAGTGCACAAAGTCACTACATACGATGGACAAACTGCGCGCCAGCTCGGAGACTGGCGCTTGGAGACGGTGCCAGAAGCGCCAACAGCGCCAACAATCAGTTCGTCTCGCTGAGATACAAACACGGTAACAATTAAGCGCTTTTACATTCAGGGAGTAAGAGCTGGCGTGGTGCCGCACGAGACTGCGGGACTTAAATTCCAATATATTCCACGGTCTAGAAATAGAAAAAGCTTTAATGCATGTTCACATATATTGTTTTCAAGGTTAGGTAACCGCAATATTTACTTTCATTCAAAACTTCAATCATCTAAACACCTTATTCAGGTCGTGAGAAACACAGGATACAGAACATGACCAACTATCCCAAACTAATGTGCTACTTTCTTTATTCTTTCTTTTAGTTTTTTAAATCATGATTTATTTCCTTTTATCTCACAGGCAACAATACTCTATATTTTAACAGAACCGCCAAGTTCACCTCGCAAATAACTGACACAAAAATTCCCTTCGTTTCAATTTCAACCGTTGCAAAAGAAAGATAGTCGCTAGGAAAAACAAATCTCGCGAAGCTAAAACACAATACCTATAGTTCAATTTAGAAGTATCCCAACTTCTATCTCAAACAACCATATCGTAACATAGTCGGTGCCAAAATATTATAACGCAGTCGGCGTCGCTTGTAGATAACTGGTTGCCTAATACAAACATCACTGTAAAAAAAAAAACTAATCTCATTTCAGCTTGGTAGGAGAGCAATAAACATTTGCTCAACACAAAAACTTTATGACAGGTTGAATTCAATTAAACCTGATAACAGCGATAACACTACATTGAAAGCAGCAGTAGTTTGACCTTAGATAGTACAGCAAGAAGGTCGTTTGTCTGATTCCAAAGTCATCGTTATGACACACACCGTTGTTTGGAATATTATCAGAAAAGTATTTTACGCAACACAGCTTTGCCAGTAAAATAAGTAGCCAATCGGCATTAAATCTGAATCTCACGTCAAAGGTATTTGTACAAGACTGCAAACAAAATTCATAAAATTGCACATACAAATGTTTAGCAACATAACATTGTTTTTCATGTAATTTTGAAAAAAAATAGTACCGTACTTTTATACAATTTTTTCTAGAAAACCAATTTATGCTACAAAATTCGGTAAAAATTCACGATTGTAAATATTACAATCACTAAATTTTTATTAAAAATTAGAATGTATAAATGAAATTACACACACAGGTGCTAAATTAATCGGTATCCTGTTTTTCTTCAGTAGGCCTATACTGTATTTGTAGGTACACATATACGTCAGAGTAAATTTATAATTACCAAGGAACAGAAAAAAAAATTTATTTAGTGTGCGTGTGTGTATTTCCATTACCTAATGGTTTATTAGTGTGCACGGTGGTAGATGGGTTAAGACGCAATTAAAGGTGATAAAATTAAAAATCTTCCTAAAGAACACATTGTTCATCGAGAGGTATAAGCTACAAATTTGTTTTACGTAATAAAAATTAACACGTTTAATACTAACGAATATTTACTCAACGATGCAGTAAAAGTAACTGATCATTGTGATAAATATACACATGCATGCATATGTAGATTATTAATTTTTTATTTTGTAACGTGACCACCAAAACTTGGGGGACTTTCACAGTAGGTGATGCCTTCCTGTAGGCACCAATAGCAGGCAGGCACCACCTGAATAAAAGCGCCGCAATAAGTAAGCACTACCGCAATTAGCCAACAGTATACGCAGGCAACCTTTACCACGTACTTGCAATAACTACAACATAGAAAAACACTAAGATAACAATTAATGTAAAAAAAAGAACAATCACAATTAAAATTAATACTTAATGTCATAGAAGAAACACATACGTATAGCATGGAGTAAAAATACACCAAAAGAGCTATGATATTTACCAAACCATAGCAATCGTACTATTTCACTTTAATAGCTTTACTATCTGAAGTATCCCGCGTTGCCTGGGTTTTATACATCATTACACATCAATGAAGTTTGTAGGACACATATTTGAAAGGCCCCCGCAACCAACCTTGGGTGTTGATTTTTGGAAACTCCTTCCTCGGCTGATGTCTAGGTGACAAAATGAATCTACATGCTAAATTGTAAGTCTATAGGTTTTATAGCCTTTATTACATATTATCTAAATGAGGTTGGCTTGACCAGGACTCGAACCCAGGTCCTCTGAAATGCGAGTATATTTCGCTCCATAGAGACAGAACTCGAAAGACGTCGTCTTGGGTTCGATAGGGTTTTTAGGCCATTGCAATTTTTATCGTTTGATTCTCAAAATCTGGCTTCGTTAAAGCACAGTATATAATTTTGTGGAATCTCTGAAATTAATAGTGACGCTCCTACAAACAGTTTACCCTTTGATGTCCTTGCGTTTAGTATTGAATTAACCTGACATAATACAGTTAATAGATGCTTTGCTATAGTCACAAATCTCTTAATGTGTGATCGATGCTTTGACGATGGCAAATTTTCAATATTAAATATTATAGCGTGAAAGCGGTTGAGACCTATATGTAGGAGCTGGTAAAGTTGGCTGGTTTAATGACATCTAGAATAGACTCTATAGTTTTATGTATACTCGGGCAAATGTAACTAGTCGGCTGCTGACTTGTTGGACGTCCCAGCCTGTGATTCGACACTGTTTTGGTTGAAGGTTCATCATTGGCCTAAAGTATTTCAGATACGTTTCGAGCCAATGTCAGAAGAAATTTTAGCCTATTGCGAAATAAATCCAGGAGATTTTCCTTTCTCTACACTGTTAAAAATTACAGTAAATAAACGAACTATTCAACGAAGAATGTAACTTAAATAAACAAAGACTTCTTCGTAATTTCAAACAAAAGAATCCCTGTAGAAACCACGCCGTATTTAGTTAGACTTTCGAGTTGTTTGTTAACGTTATAAATTTAGGTGAACAAAGTAAGAGTGTTCTATGGAATTCATGTTACATAGACAGTTAACTCAGTGTTCGTAAATTTACGAAGATCCCTGGATAATTTATAACCAGCTTTCTTCGTGAATTGAAGGTGAAAATTTTTAAGAGAGTACAAATATGGCGTGTTTCGGTTACGACTGCCTGCCTACTGAAGGTGAGCTCGTAGTCCACCCCTTTACTTGGAACACATTAGTAATGATACAAGTGCAGGAAACGCGCGGAGCAGTTCTGCGTAACGCACCGCTCCCAAAAAAAGTAATTACAAAATAATAAAAACACGCGGCCGGCAGGTTAATTACCGAGAGAAGCAGACTGGATGCACCCCCTGGCGAGGGACAAGGGGGAGAGACGAGAAAGAAGGGGGGAGGGGTAGGGTTTTTTGTTCGCGTTGTCAGTTCCAGGATGTTCACACGCCGCCTCGTGATTACACGGAGTATTACGATACGAGAAACACACACACACACATCTCGCTTGCGCAGGGCTCCTCGTACCTACTCCCTCCTATACTCCTTCGGAAGTGCGTAAGGTGTGCGAATTCGAGCCACTGTTTATACGTAGGCTTAGTTAACTTAACACGTTGGCAGATTAAACACGATAGTTGACGTATTGAAAGGCTGTTACTGTCATTAGAGATTCTCTTTGCGCACATATAGAAAAGAAAACTAGGGCGAAATTTGAAATTTCTGATATATTACCAGAATACAATACTACAATACCACGGAATCTTTTGATTAAATTATTAAGAGTAAAATTTATTGCGACGAACTCGCCCCTTCTAAGCAAGAGCGCACGCAGGATTAAATTTAGAGGGGGAGGAGTTGTTTGTTGTTGATATAGAATTTTAAAGCAAGCTATCTACTTCATTACTGAGGAACACAAATATTACATTTAAAGCCGAAAGTCAACCCCGTTGAAATTTAGGTTTTCAAAGTGCAAAATAATTATATTCAAGAATTTTACGTACCTAAACATTTAATACACAAAGTTGTGGCAATTGAAATATTACATTTTGAGAAACTTTGTTTTGCAAACTGTTTTACAACGATATAATTAACACAGGTGGAGCCTTGCCCACTTAAAAGTATTTATTTTAATTACAGGCGAAGCGTGATGTGCAGTGACGAATGCAGAGATGACGCGAAAACTATTTAATTATTTAATTTGACATTTATAGATTTGCAGGCACTTCTACAATATTTTGTGTCGTATTTATTTTGACGATTTGGAGACTTCTAACGCAATTTTTTTCTTTTTATGGGCATGTGGCTTGGGGGCTTACTCAGTTGTGGCTTACCAATCGTCATAAATCGGCTATGTTCGGATGTGCCCACTGCTCGTTGACTATAATCAGGACCTAGGCGACCATATTGGATGACTCTACTCCCAACATCTTGGAATCCACAATTTTTGAAAATTTAGATATTCGGAACAAATTCTAACCGCACACTTGCAAAGATTGTCCTTGCGCTTTGTTGATGGTAAGAGAGAACGCTATGTCGGTCGGGATGGGTGGTATTCGTGGAAGAAGTACGTCTTCACCTTTATGAGGTCCAATCAGAATTTATGCTTCAATTAAAATGTTCATCTTTTTTAAACTACTAATCGTATACCACTACATAACTTTGGCTGATTGATGTTTCGGAGTATTATAATTGGCACTCAAGTTTTTAAATCAAGAATGTGTGACGGTAATCCGGTAGCATTGAGTGAATTAAGAAATTACGTTGGAAAATTCACTACTTCACTATAGATTATCACGGAGTCAATGGATTTGTAATTCACTGTTTCAACTGTGGTTTTGTTTAGAATGATGTTCATATCGTATACGTCGACATTTTAAGCCGCTAGAATGGCTCTTCTGCTTAACCATGCGTGATTTCGTTAATTTGTTTCAATGCATTAGAAAAACCTTGTCTACTAATTCTTCTTTTGAATTCACGATATTGCAAAAATTATATGGGAAGGTGATTTTTCCTGTATCTGGATTTGTAGGTAGAGTGCCGTTACCGACCTCGAGTAATTGTCTTGAAAACATGTCAGCTGTTGGATCGGTTTGAAGCTGAAATCTCATATTTTTTTGTTAAATGCATTTTTTTTAACTGTGCTCAAAAAAAGTTTAATATTTCAAACAGGCATTCAATTCTTCATTTGATGTTGAGCTAGGTGTATGTAAATGAAAATATTTGCCTAAAGTCACCGGATAGTAACACCAATGCTTCACCAAATTGAACCTGATTCTTTCTCAAGTTTTTCAATGTTTCGTCTAATGCTTCCAATGGCGTCTTGTGAGACAACTTAAAAAATGCGTACTATGGCAAACGAAAACAAATAGTCAGCGGTAATTTTTTTTGAGCACGCATTCCAAGGAGAATGTATTCATTCCGTGAAGAGTCTAGTCTCTTTTCTCGTTAAACCTTCCATACTATATATTAGCAGAATGTGACTAAAGAGTATTAAAATTCTATTATTTTTTTTCTTTTCAAACAAAACGCTTACACCCGTATACATTTTTTTTATTTCCAACAGAACACCGCAATATAGTAATTTATGCTTCTTACTTTGAAAATTCGGACTTCCCGGAAAATTTCCTGATTTATTTTTAATTTTTAAATTTCACTATAAAAACACTTGCGTATTAAAATGCAACGTTGTGTCAAAATTTCAAGTCAATCAAAAACTACTTTACGAGTTTTGCGAGCACTAACATTACGTAGGATGAATATGTAAATGATGATTCTGACTATCAGTGTAATGTTTATTTCAAGGTTCAGGTATGTGATCGAAAGTAAAATTGCCTACTTATTCACTAGGGCATGTGTCATTTAGCCTAAAGGCGTTTTGCCTAATTTTAGGCAAAACGTCGTTTAGGCAAAACGCCGTTAGGAAAATCGCCGTTAGGGAAAACGCCGTTAGGCAAATCGCCGTCAGGCAAATCGCCGTCACACTGAGAGAAAGGTTTGTTTGTCTCAACAAAATATTTGTTTGTATATGGTGAAATAAGTATATTTTGTTAACTCAACAAAATGATTTTGTCAACTAAACTGTATGTTTGATTAGGTATAAGAAATCAATTTTGTTACTTACCAAATTTGGTTAAGCTAACAAAATATTTTGTTACAGCAAGTAAATATTTGTTTCGCCATATATAAACAAATATTTGTTTGATTCAAACAAACCTTTTTCTGTGCGCAGGCAGAACTCCGTTACGCAAACCGCCTTTAGGCAAACCGCCTGTTACTCGTTCACTATGGCAGCAGAAGGGAACTGCCCCGAGCTAAGCGAGGCCTGTGCTGCAGGCTGCGGCCACCGAAGGGACGTCACACGTAGGCACGTGCGGCCCACGAGGACGGCGGAGCGCGCACCTGTGTAAACCAGGCGCGGCGCGGGCCCCTACTCTCGCGCGGCGACAACCATGGCGCCTACTGCCTCACCCCCCCCCCCCCCCCACCAACCCGGAGCTCCCCGAGAAACCACCTATTTGGAGGAATTATTCAATACTCGGCAGAGCTTTGCAACAATCAACCTAGGTAACGTGTGTTCTCATGTTGCAAATACACTTATAACACAAAACTCGCACACGAAATTTTTAACGTAGAATTCTTTCAATTAATGCCAAGCGTGATACATAATACACGAAAATTGTATATTTTTTCTTTCAACAACATTTTTGACGCGAATTACACGTACTTTCCGCATCCGACCGCTAGAATTCGCTGCCGGGGCAGCTATGTCGACTATCGAATCATTAGCTTCGCAGAGCTAATTTTTAAACAATGTAATGAAAACGGCTCCGATAAAAGCGAAAGAGACTTGAAAAAAAAAACAGGCTATGGACCTGATTTTCGACAATGAATTTTTTTAGAACACGGTCCATTCAGTTAATACTACAAAGTTTCCCTTTGGCAATTTGAACTCTAGTTCATGCCATCCGCCACAGACGGAAGCACCGTGTTTACACCTTTCCGTTCACGAGACTTCCGCACCAGACAGAAATTACTCCTACCAAATGCCGTATACCGAGAGCTAAGATGTCACACATCAAAAACTGCTCAAGATTTCCGGAGTGTTGTCTGTTTACGAAGCGTACTTACGAACGCGCCGAGGGCGGATGAGTAGTTCTATTTCCGTATTCCGTTTTCAGACTCTTATTTATAGAGGAGAGAAAAATGGCTAAAACGCATTTCATCAAAAAATTTCTTGAAACCATTCAAGGAACATGCATTACGCCTTTATCTTCATTTCTACAACAATCTAATGTAATTGTTACCGCTTAAATCCCTTAGTTTCCCTGTGCACGACGAGAAGACTGCGCGGCATTCCACAGGCGATACCGCGCTAGAAGAACCAGCGAGAGTCGTACTTATCGTCCCGCCTCGCCGAGACGAATAGCCCTCCGCTTAGGCCCCTTAATACAAAATGAAGCTTAAAAAACCGAACACGGAGCCGCAACAAAAAACATTTGGTGGACAAAAACGCGAGTGCCTAGAGAAAAACCACATGCAACTTATTGCAACAAGACGTACATACTGCATGACCATCACGTCCAGCATTGTCGCTCCCCTATTCGACTCCTATTAAGTATGTACCTACTGCCTGGATGTGAGAATTAAAAATTTCTAACGGATACAAAAGTTAAGCTATTAGAATCATGACGATTATCCTACCTGTAGCCTTGATATACAACTGTTCGATTGGAGATCAGAATTTGGAATAAAGTATATTAAATTTTGAACTTACTCAAACTTAAATTAATGTTCCTTTTTTGACGTGACGTCAAATAAATCGATGAACGCCGGCTGCACGCAATTAATGAGTGCAAATAAAAGTAAATTTATCAATTAAATTGTAGATTTCATTTCACTCCTTCTTTGTATCCATGCAAAATCGTGATAATTCAATAAAAATGATTCAATTTTATTCATAAAAGTATGCAATCATTTCATCAATGTTTTGTAATGACGTTGTCACGTTAAACTATCGTCCGTAAACCGACTTTACAGACAACCAATTTTTTACTCATTAATTCAAATATGTTTATTACTTTAACGAAGAGATTATTTTAACTATAACTTTTATACATTTTGCTATTTATCTTCTTCCAATCTGTTATTCTGTTAAGGATAGGACGATGATAAGAAAAGTAGGAAACTAATGGGAGTGTTTCAAGTTTAATGTGCCTCGAAAAAGTCAAATCGATGGTTATTCCGATCGAGTGGAAGAGAGATGGATGCGGCGCAAGCGTACAATGAGCGCAACGGGACACATCGTAACGGGTCAATGTGCGTAACGGGACACTTTTTCGTGCGTGCAGCTGGCGTTCATCGATTTATTAGACGTTGTCACGCCAAAAAAATCATGATTGAAAGCGCCGGCCACAGAGGTTTATAGATCCGACCGTAACGTATAATTACTTTTAATCATAGGGCCGTAGGTACCGACGCATTATTTTCAATTGTGAATTCAGTACTCACGTAATTAATTCGATAGTTACATCGTAGAAGTTACAAATCAATTTTAAGGTTAATGATACCACTTATTTAAACCTAAATTAAAATTAAAGGCGGGAAAAAAGTAATTTTTCCACATTTCCACTCAGTACTCACTGAACTTCAGTAAAAATAGAAAGATTCTAATCGAGTCATATGAAACGAAGATTGCGGATTGTACGAGTGGCCCGTTTCAGTATAGGCTATAATGTGGCCAGATAAAACTATATAAACATTTTCTCTATTACAACTAACATGACCTAGGCGCTTATGCGCTTAATCGTAAACGACACGATTACCGTACTCTTGCGCAACAAACTAATTAAAACACAAAAACTAGCCTCATTTTTCCCACGCAGGTGCTGTTGGTAATGCAACACTCGAAAAACACCAGACCACTTCTGAAGAGAATTCGTTGAAGGTACATCGCGAAATGTTCTCGACACGTACAAAAGTTAAAATATTTGCTAAACTCAACACAAATCGTTGTTTCTGAAGTACTACCAATCCTACAAGCGTAACTGTGAATTTATAGAGCACTAGAATTTCACTCAATTTGCAAGATAGGAGCTTCTCATTGCACGTATTATTTTAACAGTTGGAGTTCAAACTGAATGCACACATGGAGCTGGGCACAAATTATTTATGGGAACTATATATAGGCCTATACACACACACACACACACACACACATTCCATCCATCCGAATGGTGTTTTTATTTCTGAAAAGTTAAACCAGCCATCCGTAAGGTTTGTACTTCAGTCGCACAGGAACGTTGGCTAGAGAAACTTCCTAGCGATTGCATAAAAAACCATTACAAAAAAAAATCACTTCAACGATACCGTGGGTGTGAAAAGGTTACGGCTACGGGATAACATTCATTCTAGTGACGACCGTGTAAAACAGGATCCCTTAGATGGATGAAAATGTGTTCACGCAGCTCACGTGACAATTTACGACACAAGGCGTCGAGGACGCAGTGAAGTCGCAGCAGGCGGTTGGACACAGAAACGAAGCCGACAGCGAAGAGAAAGACGGCAGACAGAGCAAGTTATCACGCACCGAACCTTTCCACGCATTATTATTAAATCTCTACAAATGATTTCAATAGCAGAAATATATGTGTTACTCAACTTCACTGAGAACAAGTTGCTAGGGTTGTGAAAATCACTGCTAAATCAGCACAAATAACAGAATTTGACTTTTAGTTATATTATTTTCCTACAGTAGAAAAGCTACTTTGGCGACTGTATCGTCGACCGTAAGTTCGGACACTATTTCTTTAAATTATAAACGCGGTGGGGAAAAAAAAGCAACACCAAGTCAGAGTAAATCAAATTAAAATAAATAAAAAAAAAACACTCACAAATCAGTACACTGATGTCACTGAAATAAAAAGGCGTAGACACTGATTCCCATGGAGAATTTTTAACAAATCTGAAGTCTGGTTTATTTAATTAGAAGCGTTTCCACTAGAATATACTACGCACATATTTAAATAAAATAAAAATATAGTCATTCTTATTCAAAAAATTTTGCACATTTTACTACTCCTCCGTCCACAAGCTGCTCTTACTCAATTTGGTTTAGATAATTCCAGCAAAAAATGTGTTTATCGGAATATCCTGTGTAACATATCCTGTGTAACATAAGCTTAAAAATAGTAGGTATAAGTTCTATCAAAATGGTAGAAAAAATATTTCGCTTCCTTTTCCATCCATAAATCCATACTGTTAAATATACGCATTACAACTATATAATTAGGGGGGAAAAGTGTTTGCTAAACATAAGTCATTTGATTACTTCCTAATGAGCTTAGAGTTAACATTTATGAACTATGACAAACTGAAATCCCGGCACATTTACCCTGAAACTTTTTTTCCCTTCATAATTCGTTATATAAAGACGTAGGATAACAACGTAAAACAATCAGTAAGAATTTAAAAATAACGTTGAAAAAGTTAAAGTTGAAAAGTTTTCCAATTAAACGAATGAAGAGATGAATACGGTTGCAATTGGAAAGCTTTCTTCAAAAAAGATGTCTAAACCTATCAAAGGCTTTTCTATTTGTAAAAAAGGTTTGGAGCTACGTTTTAACGAAGTAAAGTAACCACAAACCGATTAGCTGAGATACACATTATCTTACACGACATTACGACGCGCAACGGTAAATTCGGAAGTAAAGGCGCCAGTGAGCAATGCATGTAATGTTAGCGGCATGTCAAAAGAAACTGAAGGGAGAATCTAATTGAAATAAATCCAAACACTCAACGCATATATTTTTACTGTTATATCATACGTGCTTGGGACACATACATGTTTTTTATGTACTTTTACAAAATATTCCTTTGAAAACCAGTTGCCGAAAAATAGTCTGTAATACTACAAGAAACATATTGTAACTTTGAACAACGCATGTCTATGGTTATTTTTGCATATGTGAAACACGTTTATCTCGAAAGAATACTTAGGGTTTCTGACGAACATTGGCGCATAATATTGAATTTGAATTGATATTTCATTCAAGAATAACTTTTTTAACCATGGAAAAGATAATAATTCGACAATTTGTCTTTACTTTGTTTAATCATGCTTATAATGTGCGCAGTTAATAATGGAACGCTATTCAAGGAACGCTTTACCAATAACTTAATTGGAAGTACTGGAACGTGTTATAGTTGTTTTTATATAAATATACAAATTTACAAAATATCTGTAATTTTACATGAATATTTCTGTTCCATTTACAAAAAAAAATTACAATGTATGCAAAAGTTAACTCTTTCAATACAATAGGAACTGAAGACCAGAGGCGTCAAAAGAAAAAAAAGGAGGCGGGGACAAATAATTCCGTCACAGTCCCTTCTCAAAACATAATATGCAATGTGCAACTTTTAAAGCCCCACAAAACGTTACCATAACTGTAAAAGTCATCATCGGGTATCTCATAACTCATAAGGTTTCTTATGGATTTTACTAGCAATAGAATTGTTAAGTCCTATTAGGGTAAACGCATGCATAAAAAAAAATATTTCAAAACAACCCCCCAACTCCTCTTTTGACAGAACATCAGGAGATAGCAGCTAATGTCATCGGTTACCAGCGCTAGATTTCAACAACGCGTTCGGATGAACAGAACAAAATAAAAAAAAAAGTTTGAAATATCATCCGCGGGTTCAAATATTGGCACTCGCCCCTGTCTCCCCCCCTTTCGCAGTTCAAACGCATGCGTTTGCACGCCAGCGGTTCGAATCCAAGGAAGGAGTCAAAGCCCGGAGCAACCACCCTACCCCATCCCTAGTTTTTTTTTTATACCAACCACCACCAAAACCCAAGGGGGCTAGCGGAGAGCCTAGCCTCCAGTCCCTCGGCTGCGAGATTGAATTTCCTTCACTCTAATTGGCTCTGTCAGTCAAACAAATCGCTCGCTCGGTGTACTCTAGGTTGCTCCGCGGCAGCTACAGCTACACTACCCCCTCACCCCCCCCCCCCTTCCACACCCCGCGGCGACCGGAGACTCTGCGCATGCGCGCATGCAGCTCTGGCTCCGTCTCTGAAGCGCCGCTTCTCACGGGAGGCCAGACGCTCTCGCCACACGCATTTGGTACTCTACATTTCTGCGGAGAAGCTTCCGTACGGCGAAGGGACATGGACCTTCATTTGTATTCAATAAAAAAAGAGGTGTGTTGATATTCCCATATTTGTAGAATATTACTTTTCCTTTAAATATTAAATTACTAATATTTAATTACATTTTCCAAAGTACAACAGGTAGTTGGTATTCTTCACACGCATGCAAAAATAAATTAAAATTTCACCACGAAGGAAGGTAGCACAGACACAAAGGTGACCTCGAATATTTTTTTATATAATTTTTATGATGATTGAACTTCTTACTCTTTAAAATTTAAAAATATTATAAATTAATGTAATATTTTTAACTGCACTTAAGAATTAAATAATCAGTTCAAATGGTATAAAAATGAATAAAAGAGGTCATTGGAGACGACAAGGGACGAAGATAATGATGTGAACCGAGAACTGGCGGAACGAATTGGTGCGTAAACACGGGAGCATCCGGAGAAAACCTACAGGCTCACGGCAACGTTTGCCACGTTTCCGCACCGGGAATTGATCCCGGATCGCCTTGCTGAGAGAGAGTGATGTGAACGCACAATCACCGAGGTACCTTGGCTGGCTTAACATCGTTACAAATGTCAACTCAAAATTTACATAAACACATGCATGTCTAATGTTACATTATTTACAAACTAGATGATAGACGAAAAAAAATACTCCAGAAACAACCACATAGTATCAAAACGCCGTACATAGTTACTATTCTGAGCTATGACTTTCACCACAATTATATCGAGCCGTTGGGAAAACAACATCTAAATCAAGTGAGTGGCAACTGTATAACTACCGCTGTAACCTGAGAATGGTACACACATTCAGAAATTTACTAGCTTCTGTTCGTATGTCAACATAGCAGTATCCTTGAAGGCCATCACATTCTGCAAGATGCCCTAGGTGAGTATGACTATTACTTAACACGGACTTAGCTATAAGGTAGCGCAGTTACTAACACACGGGGACACTAATTCTGACGCATTTGAATACCAGTCCAAAAACAACAAAAAATCAAACAAAGATAAATCAATGTTTACCTACAACGTACTTAAGTGGAGAAAAATCAACAAATACATCGGTAACATGAAGCGGACGCAAATTTGAACGATCACACGTAGCTTTGTTTACAACATAACTTTACGTTATATGGATATTAGTTAAAATCATGTTTCGGGTCCATACATTATTTTGATATCAAAATTATGCATCTAATGCGTAACTTTGAATCGTTCTGAATTTGCGATGGTAAATTTATTGTTCACTTACGTCTGTGAGTCACAATAAACCGCGCGTCTTTTCCAAGGAACAAAACCTTCCCGATGACGTAAATTGGTATAAATAAAAGACTTCCCGTTGGTTGGGATGCGGCAGGAAATAAAATGGCGTTCGTTTCAACCCGCCGCGGGGCTGCGCGTTTCCCGCCCGGAGGCCCGGAGAATCACTCCCGTTGATAAACCGTCCGCTGTCAAGCTGCCCCCTGCTAATACAAATGACGAGCCGAGTCGATGGTCTCTGGCGCCACGCTCGCGATTTTCAATTCCTGGCCAAACAGCCCCCCCCCCCTCCTTTTTCTCCCTCCCCAGTGCGAGGGAGTGCCGGTGACGGATTAGCCAATTGGGCAGCTCGTCAGGGTCGGACGTTCGGACGCCAGGGACGGCGAAGAACAGGGCGACGGCAATAAACATTTTCACAAAAAAAAAAAAGGTCAGGATGAATTTGGACACGGTGACTAACGTAGGGAAAATGCAACGGTGAATGAAAACAGCGAGTGAAAACCGAGTAAACCAAATATAATTAACGTCGCAATGTTGCGGTTTGAAGTATACATCTCGTGCCTCACCCACGCTCTAATGATGAGCTGGACTTTTTTTTCTCGTCCCCATCATTGCCAAAATTTGACAATATAACTGCCAAAATAAGCTGATGAAATGAATGATACTTTTTAACACGTAATGTTTCAACACACTTGCATTTTTTTAAAAATTTTTGTATTTGATGTAAATTACCTAGAAATTTGAAGCAGTGACATTAAAAATGTATTAAACACAAACTATCTAACACTTTCTTAATTGAAAATTGAACATACAAACTAAGAAACTACCATCGTTATTAATTACAATTAAAAGTATTAACAAATTAACTCACACATTAAAATAGATTACTAATACGCCTTAAGGACAGTGTCACACTATGCGGTTGAACCGGAGGTGTTGCCAGCTTATGCATTCACTGAATACCTGCAGTGTGCACTTTAAGAAAACATGTGAAAAGAATGTTTAGAAAAAAAAACGCTGAAGAAGTTTTAGCCGCAACGCAGAAACGCATAATGTATCAATGACAACATTCGCCTTTCAGCAGTACGATAGCTGCATTTCGCAGGAAACTGAATGGCTATTGGTTTAATTATATGCACACTATCTGTGCCAAAATCAACACGGCGGACTAATGGAATATCCGTACCATACACTTGATTTCGCCAGAAGAGTGGCCAGATAATTTTAGATATAGTACTCGTATTGCCATTAACGAACCCCGGACACATTTTCCACCATAAGCAGACCTCGGAAACACTCTGAATAGAAAAGAATATATATTTCTTTTTAATTTTTAAAATTCTGGGTCTTTAACATAAACAACCCCCCCCCCCCCCAACCCACAAATGACAAACCTGGGGCGAATTCCCACCATGCCCCGACCTCATGGATACACAAAAAAAACATGCTTATTATCCATAGCTCGAAATTAGGTTTTTTTGACCCTCAGATTTTAAGGTCTTAAGTTAAAGTTATCAAAATATTGCACTGTCAGCGGTTCTTTATATGTATGCAAAATTGCAACACATTCGGTCGTCGAAAAGTGGGTAAAAATTGAATGGAAAGATATTATTACATAGTCCACTCATTGTTACATACAGGTGAAGCTAATAAAAGCGCGGTAAAAACCAAGTTTAATCGCAGGATCACCGCATCGCATCGCAGGCTTTATAACTCACATATCTGACGTGCGGAGCCACGGACCCCCGGCAAGGTGACAGCGGTTTGATTCCCGGTTGGGTAGAATCCTAAGTTTTTCGCGAATGGAAAAAGTAGCGGGTATTTATGTAAGCCGGTTGGTTTTCTCGGGGGTACTCCTGTTTCCCTCACCAATTCATTCCGCTGAAGGCTACACCTACCTGGGCACAAATACGCGGTGTACAGACCTTTAGGGAAAACTACGCGATCTGAAAACTGAAGTCATCCGAGTGGTGTCTTATTTACGAAAAGCATTTAAGAATGCGCTAAGGTCGGATGAGTAGTTATTTCTGTATTTTATTATTAAACTATTTTTAAAAGAGTGAAAAGTGCTAAAACGCGGGGTTTCAGAATCATTTTTAAGACGTAATATGCCCGGTAAAATTTATTGATATCACCCGAGGGTTATCTCATTACTCCTCTATCTTCATTCCTCTCTATCTAATGTTATGTTTACCACTAAAATATCGCAGCTGTCCTATGCACAACGAGACGACTGAGCGCCAGTACAAAGTCTTGCGCTTAGAGGCGATACCGCGCTAGAAGCACCAGAGAACTTCGCACTTATCATTCCGCCTCACTTCCAACAGATAAACCCTTGGCAAGGCGGGCCCCGTAATCTTCATCCCTCATCGTCTCAAATCATCTCGACCTTGATCCTCGCGCTGGAATCGCAGTACCACACAGACGAGATGCAACGGTGAAATGTCGCATCATTGTGCAGATTGTGTAGGTTCGTGCCCGCGCGGAGATCAGAAATAACCAAATAGACGTGAAATGGTGTTTCTTTTATACGAGAGTCATGAATGTTTACAAGTTAGTTATAAGCTGACAGGCCAGAACGTATTGAAACCAGTTTAACCATCATTCGAAAAACCATAATTCTGACGTTCACGTCAGTAAAGTCGCGCCGGCGAATGCAAGTCTAATCGTGAAGTCCGTCGCGTCCGCGAATTTTGTCGCGCTGACGTTACAGACGTTGACGAGAAAAAAAAAACGCGACCGGTTGAAAAATATTTCACTCGCGTCGCGCAATACTGAATTCGTTTATAATAATTCACATAAGAGAAATGACTGTAATATAGGGATAAATATTTTTCGTGTAAATATTTCGGGGCCAACTTTTTATTAAAACACTTGAACATTGTCTTTTTTATTTTTTTAGTTTCTTTCAAGTATCTACATATTAACTGTCGTGAATGGTCCGGCCAAATAAGGCAATCAGACGGCTGCCAATTTCAAGGAAGAAACCGCTAAGGCATACCTTATTGCAGTCTAATGAGCGATCCTATTTATACTGAATCTGAATGTCCAGCATCACTTCGTTCATTACAATCCCGGACGTGTAGCGGCGCGCGCGCGACGCACACTGAAGCGCCGGTCCGTCCATGACCGCATGCATATTCACGAGGGACTGCCGTTACGTTACGTTATCCTGCTCGACTTCTTTCAGGCCGCCGACGACTCCTGACTCATTCGCGCGGGCCGGCGCGACGGGAACTACTTTCATGCGGGTGTCGGGCGTGTCCGCGCGACCAGACTTTGTCTGGTTAGTCTGGGAGAAGGGGGGAAGGAGGAGTGGGAAAACCGCCTTATGAATACGTCAAGGAAAATGTGTACCTGCAGAATAACCAAAGATAAAATTCTTCGGCATGAAATCAGCGAGCATGATTAAAGTATGACTGCAACAGTTCAACGCCTACCGCAACTACGATGTAATTTTTGCTCATAAACTTAGAAAGAAACTTTTAAACAGCTTCATTCTAAACTTGGTTCTTGTTGTAAACGTAATACATAATTTACTGTGCCACCAACATTGATAGCCTTAAAAATTAAACTTTTAACTCAAAATATTTTGCTAAAAGAAATATTTAAGATCAGCAGAACGTTCGTTCACTAGCAATCATTTACACTCCGTACTGATGGGTTGTTGTATTTCATGTCACGTTATTTCTCAAAACACTGTAGTTTTCCTTACTGTTATAGTAAAAGGAAGGCATTTTTTCGCGAAAAAATAGGATCGCTAATTAGACTGCAATAAGGTATGCCTGCCTTAGCATTTTTCTTCCTTGAAATTGGCAGCCGTTTGCAAGAAAAGCCATTGATTGCCTTATTTGGCCGGACCATCCACGACAGTTAATATGTAGATACTTGAAAGAAACTAAAAAAATAAAAAAAGACAATGTTTTAAGTGTTTTAATAAAAAGAAAAATATTTATCCCTATATTACAGTTATTTCTCTTATGTGAATTATTATAAACGAATCTGATTACAGTGGCCACACATTTAAAGATTACTATCTAATAACACTAACATTGGCTATTGCAAAACTATTTTTCTTCTTAATGAGCTTTTCAATTACTGGGTCTTCGCCATACAAAGCATATCTTACATAACTTGTAGTCACGCGCAAAAGATTTTTTTTCATTTTCTTTTCTAAACGTTGATTTAAAAATGCTTGATTAACTGCGAACAAGCACATAATTATTCGATTCGTTTCGCCTGTGCGCATCTTATACGGCATGCAATTCGGTTTCACGAAGAAGAAGGCTCGCAACCTCCTCTCTCGCTCTGTCTTCATCCTTCCGAGCGTCTGCACTGGCTAATCAAGATAGCGTGGCGCCCTCGGGAGCCAGATATCGAGTCTCGCGACTGATGGCGGCAGGAATTACAATCTCAAAATGAAAGGAATAAAACACCCACCCACGAGCAGGTTTCACGCGGCGCTTGGGTCAAGGATAGTTGAAGAGGCGAGATGGTTCATGCAAGAAGAAGTGGTGTTGGGTGGGTGTGCACCTATCACAGTGAATACATATACCTACAATCTTCAATTATCAACTATACCCCATTAACTATCCATATTTATAAAAGAGAGAGTTTGCAAGTCCGTAGTTCGTGTAGCGTGGAGACGGCGAAGTCTTAGAGGCGTGCAATTTGTTACGTGAATTATCCAGGGGGTTTTCCATTTGCACCTAGAGGCCATTTTTTTAAAATTAGATTTCTTTTTTTTTAAGCGTTTTCGGACCACGTTTCACCGACAAATTCATGGCAACGGCTATTACATTTTTAATTCTTTATTCACATTCCGATCTTAATTCAGCCTTTTTGTAATCATTTTTTGCAATCTTATTGAAACAGTATTAGTTAAACAAATGCGAATTTGAAGGCTTTATACTTTTTTCCCGTTCATCTTAGTTCTAACGATATTTTTCCGTACATTGTTGTTTAATATATTGATTTTCCCAATTCAATATGTTCTCTCTATAAGGTGACGTAGCGAAGCACGGGCGCAATACAATAAAGGGAGACAATCTGAGGACGCAAAAAGGCGACGCAGTGGTAAGACAGTGTGCTCGCATTCTGAAGGACCAGGGTTTGAATCCTGCTCCCACCGTCATTCTGATTCCGGTTACTCCGTGGGTTCCCGGAATCAATACAAACAAATGGTTCCTTATTAAACTGTAAAAACATTGTTCGTACTTTTACAAGGAAAATCCTTGGAAACTCCGTTACTAAATATATAACTCGTAAAACTACAAGAAAATAGCTATGAAAAATTACACATGGCTTTTGACAGGTGATATCATTGGCAACTGGGTTTCCAAAGAATTTCCTTGTAAAAGTAGAAATATTTTTTTTTACTTTGTATAGACAATGGCCGACTCCTTTCCTCATAGTAGTGTGTTGCCTATAGTCTCTAGTGACCTCGCTGTCGAGACGTTAAGTCCAAGAAAAATAAATAAATACAATTTAAAGAAGAAACATAGATATAGGTATATAATAAATAACAACAAATACGATTTTTTTACTTTTATGTCACTTTTCCTTTTCTACCCTCTTGTAAGATCGGAACAGAAAAGAATCATGGTGATTTTAACACGCGAGTAATTACACGCAAAGTTGCAGCAAGTGATTTTTTCACACTAATTATTCACAACAATTCAATAAACTGGGACTGATTTCATCGTCTTACGGCGCGCTCGCTTTTTGCACAGGCGAAAGAACACCCGGCCTGCAGATTCCATCGATTCTGTAGCCCATCCCAATATTACTTTCAAGCAGACATTACTGACGTTTACAAGCCAATTGATTTTGACAATACCCAATTCACCCTGTTTTTTCTGTTTGTGCCTGATGACGGGAACAGATGCCAGTTCCCGAAACGTCGCAAGTCATAGCAAACCTACTGTGTTGTAGCCGTTTTGTCCATAATATGTGTTATCTGCATCGTTGTGTTCGTATATTTGTTGACTGTCTGCTTTACTGTTGTCGTTATACGACTGTGATCGTGTGTGCTGTTACTATTTTTTTTTCACGACTAAATTACTTCGACGAAATTCTTGTGCTGTCTGATATTAATCTTTGAATGTGTTCGTCTGGGCTGTTGCCGTTGTGTTGTCCATTATACCTGTTTAGGTTCATCATTGGGTTTATCTGTTTTACAGTGGCTTGTTCTGTGGGTTTAAGTTTTCGCTTTTATTTCTTAATTTGCGTTATTGAATTTTTTTTATGACAAACAGTGCGAAACTGCAATGGTGTATGTCCAAGAAAGTGTATTAAACCAATATCTGGTCTCGCAGGGTCAAACCTGAGACGATAACTAAAAGGTAGAGTTAACTGAAATACTACTGGGTTTCCGCAAAGGTGTGGTAATTTTTACTGTGAACAATTTAAATCGCTAAGGTTATAGAAAGCGTATGAATGATTACAAACTGGCAGCATTAATACGAATGTGACCATCCCCCTTAGTATTATTTGTTTTGTTTCACTGCTACTGCAGAGTTAATCAGCGACAAAAGAAAGGCCGTTTAAAAACCTGCACACATAACAAACATTTATAAATTTAACTGGCTTCGTGATAATTGACAGACTGTAGCACCGCAAGATTATGCTTCTGCCAGATAAGATAGGTATAACAAATGACATTCTCAAAGATGATAAAATGGCACAGAAAACGGCGAATCTAAGTGGCAAGTTTACATTGCTCGTAACAAGTTCTATGAATATACTGTTCGTCATTGGTGCCACTTAAAAATACTCCTAACGTCACTGGGAACACTTATAAATAACATACGCGTCATCATGGGAATGCTGGCACAATAAGAGTTCTCAACCCACGGAAAATAACGTACTTGACTGCTTGAGTACTACAAACAAATGCCAGCTAATAGAGGACATTCTTGCTCACGGGGACAAATTTGCGCCACAAAACAATAACACCTATTTAGAAATTCATACTTTGGGAACATTTAAACTGCACAAGATAAATTAATAATATTTAACACGGTGTCCTAGCAGGGGGCCATTAGAATATTAGAATCCCAATAAGCATATTTTAACCATACGTTTTTGGAAGTACACAAGTTGTTAGAATATAAACAAAACCATTAGGCCTAGTTATTTTTCATTTATTCACTTATTTATTTCGATAAATCACTGAGATAGTAAGTATTCCTTATATCGAAAAAAAAAAAAATTACACAAAATTTGAAATAACAGGTTTCGCGAGGAAACTTTATAAACATATAAACTTTAATAATAAGCCTCATAATGCGCAGCCACAGGCCACAGACTCCCAGTCGGACGCTCTGCTCACAAACCTGCCACATTTTATCGAATGCGATTGAAGACGTCAGGGTCTGGGAGTCCGCGTAACTGAGAGCCAACCCGCGCTGCGGCCATGAGCTCCGAAGCAGATGTCATTAATTTTTAAAGCGGTTTTATAAAAGTGTGTCTAAAAAAATAACCACATTGACGCTGGGGTCACGAGGATTTGCGTTGTAAATCTCGCTTCAAACACTCCAGACAAGTGGCTAGGACGGTTTCTTCATCTGCGGGGGCGATTCCCGATTTGCCGACGACCTCGATGTCGCCGATGAGTCCAAACTGGCCGATCAGTTAATCAAGCAGATTACGACGAGCCGCTGCACGGTCTGCGTGGCAGGTCGCGCTGCCTGTTGCATGCCGTCGTGCGGGGGGAGGGGGGGGGAGCACGCACTCAGGGTGGGGGTAATGAATACTCAACGCAGCAGCAGCAGCAGCCCTCCCTCCCAGGGTTTTTTATCCTCTCGCTTGTTACCGACATTCCAACATGCCCGTCAGGAGCATCTGACCGTTCTCCCTCATCCCCCCCCCCCCCCCCCCCACCAACGGACTGTTTACGGCCGCCTAGCAGGCACCACTTCCGCCCCGAACTCACCCCTCCAGAGCCTTGCCGCCGCTCTACCGCGCGCAACACGCGACCGAGAGGCTTTGCACCGCAGAGTATTCTCCGTGCCACGTCAAGTACCACCGCGTAGTATAAAATTTTAATTCTGTGCACAAAACGTCATCACAACTATTTAAAAAAAAAAAAACCTCATGGGTGCATGGCAGCTACACTCGTTAGACTTCACACAGACTGGAAGTAATTCTACTGCACAGCTGCGTTAAATAATTCAAATTACTCAGTTAACAGTTCAAAGAAAACAAAAGAACAGTCAACTAATTATGAGCCAAAAGCTACGATTGACGAGATCTGCAAAACTTGAATAAACTACACCGATTGATTCAAAGTCAAAATATCTCTGCCCTCTTGGGGGACTGATCAAAATTTAGCTACTTATTTAACCAATGTTTTTTTTTCCTCTATGAGAACCTAAGTGATAGCGTCCCAATCACTCTTAGATTATACCAACCTTCGGTGGGCATGTTGCAAAATGAGTAAGCTGCATATTCCTGTCACTGGTAGGAATAACGTCGAGGGGACTTCTGAAATAGTTACACTAGACAAAAAGGGTGACGTAAAGAAAACTTTTTTAACGATATCTGTGAATTCATAAGCAAACAAATATTTTATATTGCAGGCAGAAAAGTTTTAATCCGCATATACATATGCAAATGATAACATGTTATGTCAGTTCTTCCCATATATATTTTACATATTCAGAGTTTATATAAATAATATTATATATTATCTTTAAAATTAAAGTCCTTACTTTTTTGATATTGATTTAAAAAGGAAGTTTTATCTTCCCTGGCTGCCATACAAAATATATACACTTGTGAATTGCTGGCAGCCTATCCAAGAAACCACAGGGGAACGCCACACCTGATACCTTTCAAAAAGAAACGAGATGACGCAAAGAAACAATGGCCTCGCATTTCGGAGGGGCTTATTTAGACTCGTCATGGTTTACAGACATTACTCCAGATCAATTACGGGAGTAATTTTTTTTCCCCTTTCGTCAAAGCCGATCCGTTCAACACTAGTAATTTTTTGATGTGTAAACCTTAGCTCTCGGTATATGTCATTTGGTAGAAGTAATTTCCTGAACATGGAAAGGAAATATAACACAAAGATGGCAAACCCCCGTGTAGAAACATAAACCCGTATATAGTCTATTTCGTAAATATTAGGGTGAATACCAAACATATTGGTGTGCCAAATGAAACTGTATGATAGCGAAAAAGAACACTGGAAAATATTCGGTAAACTAAAATAGTCATAGTAAAAAGTAATCTCAAGTCTTAAAATACCTAAGGAAAAGGGCATTACAATAATTACATTACATATTCTCCTTGCAATATGTCAACGGTCTCGGAGGCACAGCGATAGAACACTTGATAACCTCAAATGACGTGGTTCGAACCCCGACACTTGCAAAACTTTTTTTTTACTTTTTAATAACATTAGAATATAATAAATTACATAATAATGTTAAATAAGCTTAATAAGGTTAATGTTTGTTTGTACGAAGTATTTACAGACATATGTCAGCAGTTCTGTGCTCTCGATCGAAACAGTTCTGAACTCGCGATAGAAATTTTAACCAATTCTCAGTTACTTGACTACTATCAGGAACTGGCAGTTATTCATTATTTCGTAATTGTTTGGTTCTAACAAATGAACAGTTTAATGTTTTGCGTGTGCGTCAATACGCTATAGTGTCTGCGTATTAAGCGGAATATCAGCTGAATTATATATAATATGTTATTCATTCAGTGGAAATTTCTTCGTAACTATGCAAATAAATAAGTTGCTTGTATCAAATTATATGTAATTACATCTGCAACCACAGCAAAATACGCTTTTCTTTTGAATTAAAATCAAAGATTAATCACAATGCCACTTTTAAAATAACGCCATAATTTAATTGCTGTAGTTAATTTTAGTAGTTTTTTTGCAATTGGAATAGTGAATGATTGAAAACAGACCTTCCTGCCCAATAACGGATGTTAACCGTCTAAATAACCAGTTATTCAATCGGAGCCATAACTGCCATAAGTTCAATAACTGGTATTGGTAAATACCCATTTCGCTCATGCCTAGCAGCTATACCTATGCGTTTAATGGTGGCACGCAACCTTTACGATTCATGCGGCGAATTCTAGCGGCTCGCACAGAAAGTATGTGTTTGATTCGCATCCAGAAATTTTGGTAGTTGAAAAGTGAATATTTAATTCGTCAGTTTATTTATTACGCTCGTCATTATTTCAAATAATTCTACGTTAAATTTCGTGTCCTAGTTTCATATTATAAGTTTATTTGCAACATAACACTTGAATTTCTTTTCGAGGTTAGATGTGTTTACACATCACTGGCAATTACTGAAAGACTATCTATAATTTTTTTTTTTTTTAAATTTTTGTGTGTACATCTTAGCTCTCAGTATACGGCATTTGGTGGGAATAATTTAGTGAATGCGACGGGAGTTTAGGAACGGAAATGTGTAACAAAAAGTACGGAAAAGAGCACGACATTAATTTTTTTGAAACGGCCAAGAGTTGTCGCTTGTTCTGCAGCGTGTCAACGAATGCAAACATTTCCATGGCGTTTGACAAGAGAGTGATAGAGAGAAAAGAAGACACAGCTGTTTACTGTTCGTTCCGCGTAACAGCAGTTTTGAACAGCGCGACGCATCTAATAAGTTTTAAATATGTTGTGAAAAAATAATGTATAGTATAAAATATAAATTACATAATTTTATAAGTGTTTTCAAATACGTGTTGTGTTAATACATAGTTTGTGATACGATAGGTCATATGTTACACATAAAAGGCAAATACTAAAAGACAAGCTCACTTTTTTATTTTACTTTTGTTTCTAAAGACCTTGCAATCAACGGATATACAACTTACTTATTTTTTTAACATTCAACTATAACATGTGTTTTTTTCCCCTGTGAAAAAGCACGTATCTCCTGCAATTTCTTAAATTCTGTACTTAAAGACTGGTAAAAACCACGATAATGTGCATATTCTTATAAAGAAAAATAGAACATTTTAAACTTTCAAGGAAACGCTAGCCATACTGCTGTGCCTATATAAATTAAAATTAAGTAAACGGCGTGTTGAAACTATCGCAATATCGTTACAACTGTGCCTGAATCTATGGCATAGGTGTTTTGAAAACAATATACCGAGAACTTTATTTTCGCGTTAAAAAAAGCACCAGCGATCGTTTGATTAGAAATCCATTTTTTAAAATGGCGATAAAAAACTCTTGTGATATCCAGCCGTTCGCTGGAAAGTAATAATGACGTTAGTGGCAAGGGGAGTTGATAGCAGCCACGAGTATTATGAAAAGGGTTAAAGAGGGGACGGGGAAGGGGAAGTGGAGGGGAAGAAGGAAAGGAAGTACTCTGAAGGCGAGGCATTGGCTAACTACAAAACTTAAAAAAAAAGTATTATTTTCCTGTCACTTACGCAAGGATACATACATATATATAAAATATACAATGTTATATATATATATATATATTTTAAATTTAAGTTCACGGGGACATTTACAAAGCTTTTTTCCCAGCACAGATCCGCAACACTTTCATGATCTGCTTCGCACGCCATGCTCCATTTTTTTTATAATTCAAATATTTATTGTATTTCGAAAATAAGACTATAGAAGTAAAGTTGTGTGCTTCGCCCAGATGTGTGAACACAGAAAATAAATTTTTAGTGAGCGGTCACGACGCAATTGGTTTGACCACCACCCCCCACAAAAAGCAGATAACGCGTAAAATAAATATATGGGGGAAAAAAAATTAACAACAAATAATAATACATCTTTGGAATTTCAATAAAACAATGGGTTAGGCTGTATCATTGCACGGAAAGTTTTTAACGTGCTTACGTCGTACACATGGGAAGATAAAAATAGACAGCAGTTCCAATCCAATCCAATCCAATCCACGATGTGCTCCGCTGTCTCACCGCCACCAATGATAATGCCTGCACCCGTACTAGGCCGCGCGACGACCGCCATCTTAGTTTTCGTCCTCTCCCTGCAGAGTTCGGTCCGAGCGGCACCTTTTTGAACTCGTCTCAGGCTGTTTTTTTTTCTGACCGTCGTTCACTGCAATTATAGTTGTATAAATTCGCCATATTGTAATTCTTCACACAATTCTTTGTAATTTTGTCTCGCAGTTGACATTTCATATATATATATTTTTTTATAAGTTTTCAAGCATGGATTGAATAGTTCACAAAATTAATTGATTTGATTCAAATCTCTTAAAGCGTGTGTCCAATATCTGCTCTCAAAAGTAATGAGTTACCCGGACCACAAAGATCAAGAAACTTGCCAATTACTCTTAGTCATCTGTAAATGTACCAAAACTGTTTATAATGGCGCACGCGCAAATCCTTACCCTGCCTAGGATATATGCACAAATCGAATATAATAATACCTGTTTATATTTATAACGTTTAATATCTATCCTCATTCCGTTATACTCCACTTTTCAAACTGGCATCCCGATCGATAAAACGTATTCGTAATTTTTAATATATATATATTAACGAGTGATGTGTAAAAATCTAACCTCGATAACGAGAAAAATTAAGTGTTATCGTGTTGCAAATAAACTTAGAATACGAAAATCGCCTACGGAAGTTAACGTAGAATTCTTTAAAATAATGCTGAGCACGATAACCCCCCCCCCCCCCCCCACACACACACACACAAATTGTTTTCTTCTACATTTCTTGACGCGAATAACACGTAGTTGCCGCAACCAACGATAGAATTCGCTGCCAGAGCAGCTTTGTCAACTATCGAATCATTCCGACTTACGATAAAAGCGAAAAAGACTGGAAAAAAAATACTACATGCCGGCTTTGGAACTGATTTCCGACAAAAATAAATTATTAAAATACTGCCAACATTGTTAAAATATTCATGAAACAATGAATATTACATGGTTGACGAGCTTCGCGGCGCCCGCCACAGAGAGCTTAAGACGTGGAAACGCCGGAGCGCGCAGCCCGCGGGCGAGGATGCGGGATGCGGGATGCGGCCCACGTAACGTCCGTTACCTTGCGACGGCGGGAGCGTGGCTGGCACGCGCCCACGCTCATCGCCGATACGGGCGCATCATTACCACGCTCGCGAGCCTTCGAGCCGTCCAGCCGTCCACCCGGTGCAGTTCACTCGCAACCACGTCTCTGCGCTGTCAGCTAGGAACACGTTGCGTCAAATTACGAAAAAGTAAAAGGGGAAAAAAATTCGTTACCCGTAAAATTCAAAAAATAAAAAAACTATTCCTTTAAATTTATAAAAATGTTCGTAGATTTTTTACTGTCATTTCATTGTAGTTGTTTAAGATTTATATGTATTTATTTGTGACGAGGCAAAAGCTTCGGAGTAAAAACAACTAGGCCAAAATAATTTTTTAAATTATTTCTAAATTAATTATTACTTCGTCACACTTACTGACACTTTACAACTAATACATACATTTGAAGGTGAAAAACAGACAACTATACATACGTAAATTCGAATGGTAGCATATTCTGTCAAATAAGAGTTTTAAAAGTGCTCTCTCACTTATATCTTGGTGCTTTTAATTTAGAAATCTTAATAGGAAAATACTTTTTTTCGGGCGATACCGACGAATAACGCTTCGTGTATCTTCAGGAAAATTCTTCCTTGACTTTTAAAGCTACAGGAAACACGGAACGATATCAGATGTGCTTACGAGGTAACGGATCTGATTCTAGCAAATTTAAATAAATATTTTCCGTACTCTATGGAAATTCTTTACACTGCCGTAGACAATGCGTGTTTCACGCATAATAATCCTGTTATAAATTCTCGTCAGTAAATTTGGTAATTAAAAACACTAACAAGACAAACATATTCTAGCAAGACAATATACCACCCTCAGAAGAAATCCAAACATTGAAAAAAATTCGAGCAAGTCTAGCCTGAACTAAATTCCTTAATTTTACACAACAAACTATATGTGTTAACTATTCATTATAATTATTGCTACGCGAACCATATCAAAACTAAATAAAACTAAATTGTTGTCAAATGATTCCACAATTGCTCCATGAACCTGTAACGAGGGGTTACGTCCGTTACGTTCTGTTTACTATTATGACGCTCACGAACACTCGTGAGAAGTGCTGTGATTCGCCTATTGTAATATCAATGCAATGTAACTTGGGCGGTGTCAGTACACCGTGTATCTTCCCACAGAAGCTGTGGGGGCACATGGCTCGTGAAGTCGGAGATTTCAGGACTAGAAATAATGACAGCTGGACAAAATAAACTGTTAGTTTTTGCTAGAGTGTTTTACTTTGCCGAGTGAAAGGACAAGTCGTAACTAGATAAACTAGTTTGTCACCCGATATTTCTTGGCGGTACTCGCTACGGCTCGCAGCCAATGTTGGAAAAGTGCTGTGAATGGCAACTGTACTATTTGTTGTGATTTAACGAGTGTGTGTGTGAAGGCTCATTATTATTCTTATGCATACATCCAATTATTAATTTGGTTATTTTAGCAATAACCATTCTGCTAAGTACCTATCTGCATATTGTCTTCCTCTCGGTAATCTTCCCAACAAACCATAAGGCGTGGCTAGACGATAAGTGCCACAATATCAATTGACTCGTTCCGAAAAAAGAAAACGTTTTTACCAACAGCGACGACAATTACTAAATTAGTTACAAATATATTGACGTGATTTCATTACCTATGATTAAAAAAAAACACTGTACAAGTACAAGATCGTTCGGCAAACGGAGTTAAGGAAAATCATACAGCAGATCAAATTAACGGCTTTTAACAAGTCACTTTGGATGGTTTACCCTTTTTTAATTACAATTACCAGTCTAAATAAACGTTGTTTTAGTGTCCAAAATATTTTTCAAGTATTGTGAATTTTCTTTTCTCACGATGCTGCATTCAAACGGAGCTAAACGAAAGAGCAAAATACTGATTGAAGTTTTCACAAATAAATACCGAAACGTATCTCATGATGATACGTTATAAACTAGTAAACACGTTTCGTCACGATTTGAACATAACTTTGAAGTCGAGAAATACAGATAGTCAGAAAAAAAAAAGAATACGGTCCTGAATTCTCCTCTGAAATGAAAAGCGAAGACATCCCGAGGTTAATCACCCACCAGCCAAGTGGTGGCGCCCTTTCTGCATCGTCGTGGCTGCAAGACATTCCGAACGAGAACACACATTCCCGTGGTTATTGATGCGGCGGGGAGGAAATGACAAGCGATAACTTCAACACTTACACGATATTACCCGGGGAACAGCGCGCAGTTGCTCTCCTGAATAGGCGACGCCAAAACAAGCAGAAATCCCAAGAGGCAAGCACGAGGACGGGGGGGGGGGGGGGGAGGAGAGAGAGTTCCCCGCCACTTTCTCGTAGTTTTCCCTCTCTCCTCGCCAAACTTCCCTTTCGCAAGGGATGACGAAGGGAGCGGCGGAGGCAGAAGGGCAGAAGGGGTGCGCTATTGAATACTAATTTACACGGGCAGCCAGCTGGCGGTGCCATGGAAACCTCATCTACCGAACACTTTATTCATAGACAAACTGTTTGACACGGTTCGCGTAAAACATTTTAAAACGACATTTAAAGCGGGGAAACTTGGAAGTACTAGCCGAAGGGGAGGGAGGTATCGGGGGAAGGACGGAAATGTGTAGCTGTTCGATGCCCCAAGAGAAACAACAACCGATTGGCACCCGCGATGCACAGCGAGCCGAGAAAAATATATTTTCTTTTTCCTCGCCTGTCTTCATTTGCAACCATCGCATATTTATTTATCCGGCTATAATTACACTGTTCTCAAACGATCTAGGAGAGATATTTATCAAAATTATCCTAACTAGCCACTTCGCCAACCTAATATGAACTTGAGAACAGTGCCGATACGTCACAAAGAACACCAAAATACGCATTAATCCTTACGTAGGCGGAAGTGTGTGGGAAAGCTAAAATGAGTACAATAAACTCATATAATTTTTTTTCCCAACGAAACATGATACCTCACCGGTTATTTTTCATATTATTAAGTGATTTCTTCAAAATTAAGAACAAATATAAGTACATCCCCCCCCCCCCCTTTTTTATGGTTCTAATAAATAGGCCTATTTGAAATGGTTACAAAAAAAATCCGAAAGAAAAATTCGGAGGAAACCTCTAATAACCCACTCAGTGTGAGAAAAAAAATAGAGAAGATAAACAACAGCTTTTAAAACTTCTGGTTCAGATGCAGACTGGAAACTTCAATAATTGGCATTTCTGATTTATGTTTCAATTTTCTTTAAAATATTAACACCGCATCTTTAATCATGGAGGCTATTAAGTACGTGACACACGCCATAAAGTAGCTAAAAATTGCGTTAGGTCAATGATACGGTTTCGTTCATCATCGTACGACAATCAACAGTGACAAAATAGCGAACATCCTCGTGACAGTCATTCAGCACGGACGCCGAAAAATACTCACTCGCATTTTTTTTTTCCCGTTCCTGCATAGAGATATAGAGAGAGTGCGACGCTTAGGCATCTGAACCGTCCAATTTGGCATTAAAACATTCCGCAATCCGTCACACAAATGCTCATTTCACGGACGTATCGAGACCCCGAAATCACGAATTCATCACACACTCAGACGTATATTTTGAGCCGAAAGTGCGTTGATTGTTTCCAACCCTACGCAAGGCGACACTTTGCTGCCGCAGAGAAAATTACAGGTTTCACTTCTTAGCAACAGATTGCTCTGGGCGTGTTTCACCTGACTAACGTTTACAGCAGTCCTCCCCAAATTCAGTGAATACGCTGTAGAAATTTTGAATGACACATTTTCGCCGTGTGATGATAAATATTTAAAAAAAAAAGTAGTTTCTGCAATACCTCTTTAACAGCGCGATGAAAAGTTATATTTACATGTATTATGTTTAAGAGATAAATTATACCGTAAACAGAGGTCTAATAAATAAATACAAATGGAATATATTTTTTGACGTGAAGTCTAATAAATCGATGAACGCCGGCTACACGCACGAAAAAGGGTCCCGTTACGAACATTGTCCCGTTACGCTGTGTCCCGTTACGCTCATTGTACGCTTGCGCCGCATCTATCTCTCTTCCACTCGATTGGAACCATCTATTTGACTTTTTCGAGGCACATTAAACTTGAAACACTCCCATTCGTTTCCTACTTTTCCTATCATCGTCCTATCCTTAACAGAATAACACAGATTGGAAGAAGTTAAATAGCAAACACGTATAAAAGTTATAGTTAAAATAATCTCTTCGTTAAAGTAATAAACATATTTGAATTGATTAGTGCAAATAAAAGTAAATATATCAATTAAATTGTAGACTTCATTTCACTCCTTCTTTGTATCCATACAAAATAGTAATAATTCAATAAAAATGATTCAATTTTATTCATAAAAGTATGCAATCATTTCATCAATGTTTTGTTATGACGTCACGTTAAACTATCGTCCGTAAACCGACTTTACAGACAACCAATTTTTTTATAATGGTACTAATACCTCTGGCCGGTGAGACACAATTCCCTTCTCGGGTTCAGGAGTGTTCTGCTCTGTTGTCCCTTCACCGCCATACTGCGGAAAGCAATGGCGAACCACCACAGTCATTTCGCATAGTCCGCCCCAGTCACTTCACGGTTGGGCCTTCAGTCCAAGCCTCAGGGCCAACACACCCATCACCACGCACACTCTCTGCCGAGGAAATACCTACTGCCCTGCACAAGTTATGAAAGCCTGTAGATTGTGTAAACGCACATTGGCGGGCGCAGGGGAGGCGGGATGGATAGGATATACACAACCCCCCCCCCCCCCAACTACCACAATTATGAAAAAAATAATCAGTGAAGACAATATATAACAGTGTGAGACAGAACATCGCCTACGGCTATTACTGTGGGTTCTTATATCAGTGTGTTAGTGCCAATAGTAATGTAACATAATATATTGAATTCATGTGATATTTTTTTTACTATTTTTTTCCTTCAAAATCCGAGATAATAGTTCCTTATGGCGTATTCAGTTGTATTTTAAAGTAAAATTATAAAATAAAAGGAATTGGTCGTGTTTGTTATGCAAACCTGTAGAATTAACAAATATATATATATTTTTTTGGAATGTATAAAACTTTTAAGGAACATTGTTCCGGGGGAGCAACTGTTCTGTGTAACATGTACATTTGAATTTCAACGTAAAATAATAAAATAACTAAACATCTAAATGTATTTTCGATGCAAAACTGAACATATATAGATGGATAATAACAATTTTTTATATAACCTGAAAAACAATAAGGAACAATTACTAATTTGCCCCCACCTTCACCCGAAAAAAAAAAATTATTTAGTGTCAGCCACCGGTTGTCCAGCAGTGCCGACGACAAGCCCTTCCAATCAGCGCTGGGCTTGTTCACGCATTCGGAATCGCCAGGGAGTTACGAGACCCCATCAGCCGCGCTCAAGACAACTTATTATTTTTGTCATCATTTGGGGGAGGGGGGTTCCGTTCTCTTCTGTTTTGGAAAACTATTGTGTTTGTTTCGTCTTTTCGTTTTGTCGTGTTTTTGTCTCGTTTCAACCGTTGTGCTGAATTTTTTTGTTGGGTTCAATATTTTTGTGCTGTCATCATTTGTGTTTTTTTTTTTTCGTTCTCTTAGACCATTTTGCTTTGTTTTCCTTTGTTTGTTGACCATATTTCTGTTATGGAATATTATGTGGTGTTTATTTATATCCTGTTGAAAACAGCAATTTTTTGCTTAATTTGTGTTTTACTATTTTGTGGTTTTTTTGTAGTTTTCCTCTACAGACATACATGTGCTTAGCAATGGCGTACGTCCAAAAGCTTACATCAAAGACGCGCCGTCGAGTCCCGCAGGATGAATCTCCTCAGTTCCTCCAGCCCTCCCTGGATCCCGAGCAGCGACCGAGAGCTGCGGAGATGCTGGACTCCCGGCGCTTCCCTCCAAGGCCCCCAGTCCAGTCACGACGTCGCGCGGGGAAGCACAAGTCACGCAAGATGAGCAGGCAGTTCGCTCGCCGTCAGACCAGCCACTTTTAACACGGGTCATGCGGGCGAGACGATGAAAAACCTAATTGCAAATACACGTGGCGAGAACACGAACAAACGAAAAAAAAAAGAGCCCATACACCCGTCTGCTAAACGACTGTAACAGAGCTATTACACATTGTTTCCTTGTAAAATAAACTTAGTTATTCTGGTGATGTCTCGTTACAAACAGCATTTAAGTATCGGTCTCACACGCCAAGTTGAATTGTTAATTTCTCATCATTACCATCATTTAACAGATAAACCTAACATTTTAACATGATACTTCTTTTGCATCTGTCGTTCTACAGATTTTCAATAAGTGCAATATTATGAGTGTAAAAAGTCGCGAAAATGTTCGTATTTATCATCACTTGCACAACTTTTTACACCCATTATATTATACTAAGCAAATATATGTTAAAAATACATGTTACAGCACAACAAAATCAACGGAAGAATCATGCTAAAATTAAAATTAGCCCTCAAATAACAGTAATGAGAAAATTAAGAAAACAACGTGGCGTATAAGACAGAGACAGGGCCTTAGGAAACGATTCACTTCCATGTGAGAGTTCATTAGTGCTATCCCATTTCCGGCTTGCACGATTGTTTCACTTTGGATCATCGCCGCTGAGAAGGTGGAATAGCATCTCTGCCGTACAGTATTAGACTCGGAACACCCAACTACACTAGAAAAAAAATACCGGACAGCTCTATGGTACCAACAAAGGCGTGTGTACGACAAATAACTCGGTGGCATGGTGGGACACTACAGTGATTTTGTTATTATTTTATAGTTAAATAACGTATTTTATTATCTGGGTATACTTTTTTTTTTATTCTATTAAGAAAGTCCGAGCACTGGAGGATTATTTTTGCTATGAATACGTATAAAAGTAAAAAAAAAATGGGTTGCGATAAAATTAATACCTCACTTAAAAGCTGCCATCTGTTGAACTGGCGTGACAAAAACGTCATATCTGTCACACAAAATTCACTAAGCTCTCGTGCATTGGGTGGTAGTGCATTTGGCACAGCGCGCTCGAGTGGCGCCATGTTGGTGCAAGAGCAAGACTGTTCTCGGTGCAAGAGACGAAGGGGCGTTGCTAATGTGTGCGGATATGTAGAGGGACTTGTTTTGGGCGGAGAAGAAACATAACGGGGACTCTACAAGGCAGAGAGCTGGAAGCTGGAATTAGATAGCTTTAAGTGCCCGTTTGATTTGTAACATGTAAACGTAAATATTATTGTAATTATCAACCGCTTGTTTAGTTATTTAAATGAAGTGAAAATGCATGAGAGGTTTCAGATTGAAGTATGGAATTCTGGCTTTTCCAGAAACTTCCCTTCTTTGACTAAAACGTTCCCGATTATTCATTTTATACTTGTTACGTGACCAAGTTTTCTGCCACAAGCTTTACTTTCTAGTTTTCCTGGCGCTATTGTTTTAGTCATATTCCCTAAGCTGGCAACTACCCGAAGAATAATCTTTTAAAAACACGCAACAAAATTGATTTCGCGATAAAAATGATTTAATAAAAAAATTTTTATACCTGACAGACTGGGAAGGCTGAAATGGGATCCGCGCACTTATCTTAAATGGGTAATTAACGTGGTTTCCTCCAGGTGGCGAGCTACAAAAAAAAATGAAAAGAGGGGAGACGGCAGACAAAATCACTTCGCAGAAGAGAGGGGAAGACAAGGGGTGCAAGGGTCAGACACACCTGGAAATGTTTTCGTTGGCGCGGCGCTCTCGTGTTCCAACCCCTCCCTCCCGTATGACGGACCCCCACTCCACTCCACCATAACCGAATCAGCAACTTCCTGTTATTCCGCCTGGTTGCCGGCATTCTAGCGCCATCTGTCGCGCGCAAGGGGAAGGGGGGGGGGGGGCACACTCCATCCCGCAGACACCCATCGTTATTTTCAACGGGGAGTTATGGTCCCCGCGCGACAAGTATCCCGGGCCCCGCACCTGCGGGAGGGGAGGGTACGCACCTCCCCTCGTGGGCGGGGAAAGGGTTGCGGGGCGCAGGCGAGTCAGTGACCTTGCTGCCTCTCGGGGGCAGATGTGGCAACCCCGCACAGCTGTCGGCGACGAAGACGCCAGGTGCTGAGGGCCCCGCTCCCCGCCCGAGGCGTGCAGTAGTGGGGAGGGGGTGAGCTGAGGAGGGGCGGGTAGGGACTACCGCGGTCCGCTACTCGACTCCCGAGTGCGCCAGGTGCCGCACAAGGATGAAAAAAAAGGGGGGGGGGGGGTATTTTACCCCCCAAAATAAAACGCTGTAATCACGACCCCGCGGTCAGACAACCCCCACCCCCCCGGCCCCGAGTGCTTAAAAAAAACCTATGGCGCGATGGTAAAACACTGGGTCCAGCCAGACATCGTGATCTTAGGTTTTCCAAGGTTTCCCGAAATCACGATCACTCCAGATAGTTGCTGACTAAGCTGATTCCTTTCTTCTTTGTTTTCGTTCGTGTGAGTCCGTGTCTAATGGCCAGCTGTAAATAACAACTAATGATTAAATGAATAAGAATTAAATCTATTGCGGGAAAAATAACATCGCACCACAGCCACGTTCACCAACTATTGTCAGTTGTACACAAAAAAAAACACCCACACCCACCCACACACGCTTGAATTTTAGAGAAGTTTTCAAACCTACTCCAATAATTCGAAGGAAAAATTTTAAGCGTCAAGTTGATTATGGCGATTATTTAGTTGCCGGCCCCAGAGCAGGGACAAAACTAATAACGGGGGGAGGGGGGGGATGCGCAACTGAACACTAAACTAGCAGAATAATATTTTTTACTATGGATATTTACTTGAATATCGTAGTTAGAACACAAAAAAAAAATGGTTGGAGGCCAGATGAACTAAATTATTTGTATTGAAAGATACATACATATATATAGTCAAATATTTAAAAATTGATATTTTTTTTACTATCAAACACTTTCGATGTATTAAATTACTGCAAATAAACCATTCACTTACCAAATAAGTTGAATCAAAAATATTTGTAATGGTGGAATTAATGTGTGGAATTAAATGAGGTGTTGTCGGGGAAGGTTTTGGTTTTACTGGTTAAAATGCGGGAGGGCGGAGGAGTGGGGGCATATGAGTTCTTGCCCCGGGTGGAAACTATATGGCCTAGTTACGTCTCTGCTCCAGTGGTGAAGAGGTCGTGGATCTAGTCACACCTGAGGCAAGTTTGTATAATTAGTTTCTAGGCCACACCTCCTCTAAGCCACCAGCACAGGAGGGACGTTATAGACAGTTCAGTTCATATTATCTACATATTATTTTTAAAAAAAACACAAAACACATATACATAAATACCAAGTTTACCACACTTTCACCTAGCCGATTTACTGCTTTCCCTATCATAAAAAACATTTTCCCCCCATGTCTTATCTGTGTAGCTGGCAAGATAAATATATTACAATACAGGTCATTATCCACACATTTGAAGGTACAGAATCTACTATCAAAATTTCCGGCACATTATATAGTTTGCACAGTTACGGTTTCCTTCAACAGCGCTAGTCTGGGAAGTTTAATTAATGATGACAAAAATAAACAAATTAAATTCAGATAATTAACAGCACACGGAGATATGGTTAAAATACATAACATTTTCAAGACATGATACTACATAGTACGAAAAATTGATAATAATGTTTTGAACGTGTTTGAAGAACGTTTTCAATTCCCAAAGTTTTCCCTGTCTGGGAGAACCCTGAAAATACGCTTCAGTATAACAAAATTGACATAACTGAAAAAAATACATAATCCGGGAAAATAAGAAGCAAAAATGTGAGTGAGTCTTTCAGTACTCGCCAATGATGTGTAACATCTAACCTCGGCAACAAGCAAATTCATGTGTTCTCATGTTGCAAACGCACATAGAATACGAATCTCGAACACGCAATATAACGTAGAATTATTAAAAAATAATGCCAAGCGTGATAATAAACATTATACCCTAAATGTATTTTCAACTACATCTCTGAACGCGAATCACAAGTAGTTTCCGCACCCGCCGCTAGAATTCGCTGCCGGGGCAGCTACGTCGACTATAGAATCATTACATTTGTGGACAGAAATGTTAACCTATATAATAAAACGGCTCCGATAAGTGAAAAAGACTTGAAAAAAAAACTAAACTCCGGGTTTAAACCTGATTTCCGACAAGGAATTTTATTAAAAAACCACCCATCATTAGGGACAGGAAAAATTCGCGGTTTCAATGACCACTAGGATAGACTCCACGATTCTCTATGTACTCGGGCAACTATCACCTGGTCATTGGCTACCGACTCGGGACACCTGTTTACTGCGATTCTTATGATTCGATACTTCTTTTGTTGAGTGTTTGCCATTGGCTCAGAGTCCTTCAGGTAAATTGCAGTCCAATCACTGACGCAGCATTAAACTAGACGAGTTTGGATTCCAGCCTGTCTCGAAAGGAATCCGCGAATTTTTACGGTCTCTACCAATCATTAAACAGTTAATACTATAAAGTTTCCCTCTGACTTTGTGAACGTTTGTTCGCGTCATCCGCCACAGATGGCGAATGTTTACACATTTCCGTTTCATGCGACTTCCATTCAGAAAAATCACTCCTACCAAATGCCGTATACCGAGAGCTAAGATGTTACACATCAGAAACGCACTCCTTACAAGAACTATGCCACTCGCTCGGTCCACGGAGACACTGCAGTGTAACTGCACAAACAGGTTGTCGATTAACGGATCCGACAAGACTTCACCCTCCGAGTTCCTCGCCCAAGGCGGCCAAAAATAGGTCACAAAACCCGTGTCAGGAAATGCCTTGTTTAGAAGCTACAGGCTTTGAATATATATACTGTATAGAAGTCGCGAGTGGATAGGATTTACTCTACGTTTTTCAGAAGCGTATGATGAGCAGCTTGGGAACTTCACCGCTGCAGTGCGCTGCCGTAACGCCCTGTATCGTCTTAGTTGTTATTTACACGTTAGAGCGCAGCGCTGTCGCCCGCTGTCATTCCCCGCACCCCTCATCCATCATTCACTGCAGCTCAACGTCGTTTAACGGGAGGGGGAAGGGGTGTTTTAAGAGTTCGGCACTTGTCCGCTAGGGACCACCACAAGTCGATGCCCTAGAGATGGTGGCGATTGCGGCGGTGAATTAACCAACTACCTCAAAACCGTATTAGAAATTTTAACCTGGGCTGGCGACTTCTATACAGTATATATATTCAAAGCTACAGGCGCTTTAAATTCTGGAGTACGTGAAAAGGGAAGGGGGGGGGGGGGGGGCGCGAAAAAAAATTTAACAACACTTGACAGAATTTCGAGGGGAGGGTTCCTAGAATGGACTTTTTTTTTTCACCCCCCCTCCCCCCAGCCACACTGACAGCAAACCAGATAACGCCTTAAGACGCAACTACTGGTCGCCACACTTCGCTAAGGATTTCGACTCGACCACTGCCTGCAGGGAAGTAAATTACTGCCACGCAACGGGGTAAATAAACCGACCGGCATAAAAGTTACGGGCCTAACTGGCTGCCAATAAGCCAGTTGAGCTCAGAGTTTTATCAAAAATAGAACAGTCTTTGACGGCTAAATCGGAAATCTTCAAGATAACATTTTTGGAATGATTTTTTTTTTAAAGGGAAACTTCACATGGACAGGCAACTTACGGTTTTTTTTATTACCAAGTTGTTAAAAATATAGGACAACCAAGTAGGTATGTATAATTTTAACTGTAACAGTAATGTATAGTGTTTCGATAAAACATTTTTTTACTTATTTTATGTATATGACTTAACGGATTGTCAAACTTATGCGTCAAGTGTTCTATTTTTCTTTCAACAATTTTACTACTAAAAAAATTACAGTCTGGACATTTGATTAACTTACAGCAGATGTGGCCAACATTTCCATCGAGGATCAATTACAAACAATTAAAAAATCGAGCGAGTCAATTTGGAGTGTGTAAGGAACTTTTAGTGCCTTATAATTTTGCGACATACGTAAGTACAAGCAACTGAGCATTGAATGAATATTAAAAAAAACATATAAATTGATAAAATAATCAACAAATTTAAATAAAACTTTATTTAGCTTAGCAGTCGAGCAGTGGTTTTCTGTCGGTGTGGTGGACCGGACCACTGCCCTAGCCATGGCAGCCGAAAATTGTCCGCGCCAATGGGTTGTCCGCCACTGACGTAAAGGATCAATTGAAATATCAACAGTAGTCGCTATAAGTATAAGAAACTCGGAAAATATATGCCCCATTACCTGACCAATGGTGCCGGTTCTTTGTCTCTTCATGTGATATGGACTGTTTAGGATGACTGGTTGTTACCAAGGTATTGCGCAAGGCGCACATACTGGGATCCAGTACAGAAATTCCATACAGGCGAAGATGGCCTGGTAACATGTATGCAGGCTAAGTCCTTAGCCCTAAGATATAATTTTAATATTTTGTGTTTAAAATAAGCATTATTTCTTAAACTTTTTTTTTAAAACTAAAATCTAAATACCATTGAAAATTAATGTTATATATAATTATGAAAAAAATGTATTTAATTGCCATAAAGTACGATGTCCATTAGAATGTACACTATTACTCAAACATTCAAAGTTTGTATAAATGTTATATGTCATTGACATATAAATTATCCACATCAGTGTATAAATAGACTGAAAGCCTTAATGACGTCCATAGCCTTAAGAATTAAATATATATAGCGAAAAAAATATATAAAATCAATATGCCAAGAAAACCTCACCTACGTGCATTAAAGAAGAAATGGCACAGCTATCCAAATAACGCTGGCGTGGCCGGTTGGTTACCAATTGGCTGAGCGAACACTCCAAAGATACCAAAATGGGTAACACGCACTTTTTTGTTCATGTTCTCATTCCATTTTTGTTAGCATTATTTGCTACCGATAAATTATTTTCAAAAATTTCCACGCTTGCCAATAAGTTTTTCTTTTTTCACAAAACGATTTGAAAAAACTGCTGAAACTCCTCACTTGAACGTGGCAACAATGGAGCCTTTCCCCCTACGTTAGTATCAGGACGTCACAGGAAATGTGGCCAAAAAAAAACTACTTCGAAAAACCCCCAGTATCCTGTATAATGGTCGTATTTGCAAAAACTACATCGCAAAACCCCTTTGAAGTTTGTTTTCCTGGCATACCTGCTGGTAAGTTTAGAAATAAGCGTGTATAAGAAAGAAAAAACCAGTGATTTCTCGCCGCGATAGGGATGCACGACTAAAAATACAGCCTTAATGTAAGAATTATACACTAGTTGGCGATTATTTTTAAAAATACGAACGCTTAAAAGGCGAAAATAATAAAATAATTATAAAGTCATAAGTAGTAAGCCTAGGGTTGTGAATAATTCTAGATGCTAGACGTAGACATAAATAACGTATATCAATAAATGCAATCACATTTTGAATTCAAAATATGAACTTAGCAAATGTGAGATATTCTAACCTGGTGGTTTTAATTTTTCTTTTCTTTTTTGAAAATGAATAAAAACCAACCAGAATGAAAAATAATGAACCTTCAAACAAGGAAAGAATAATTGCCATGCAAATAAATAATCAAATTAATCAATACGTAAAAAATAAAATAAAAACAAATACGTGAATAACATAGGCCCACGTATCGTAGCTGCTCATGGAAATGTCTGTGCTAGCCAGTGTGACGGTGGCTCGCTGTGCCTCGACCGAATGCAGAATTTTCTCGCTGAGCGACGGCAAGGCAGGGATAGCCCGTTTTCACACAACCTCCTGACACACACACACACACACACACACACACACACACACACACACACACACACACACACACACAAAACACCGCGTTCCTCAAAACATTTGCGAAATTTGCTGTTGGGAAACATAAAACCGAATTTACTGTATCAATCTGGCTAACCTTACCTTATTTATAACCTCCAGAACAAAAAAAAAAAAAAAAAGTTCCGAAAATGCAACAAAAAAAAAAACAACATTCGGGCTTGAGTGAACGTACGGTCGATTGGCGAAAAACGACGTCAAGTGTCTTTTTAAAAATTATTATTCACGCGCCGCCGGCGATTTTCGTGGTAGGTACTTCGCGAGAGGCCCGCGCGGTGCGCAGCAAAAAGACTCGACGTCCAACGGACACAACACGGCGGCAAGGTGGTTTTTATTCCCGACGCAGAGGCACGAAAGAAGAACGCGTCGGTCGGAATATTGATAAGCAATGATCGAAAACAACACAACAGCCTGCGTGTTTCTCCATTTCCCGTCCGAACGCGCGGACGAACGGACACGCGGCTCGTGGTCTGGAAAAGTCAGGGCGGCCGCGGGCGATCGCTCGGGTTAATCGGATCGGTAACGAATAACAAACCCGATAATGACATTAGCCCGTTCAATTGTTTTTTTTTTTTTCCTCCCGGCCCCCTGCGCCCGCAGAGGTCTGCCTCGGCGGCGTCGCAGCCGGCGGTTCCCACGGCGCGCGACGTCCCCCCTCCCCCGCCCAGCGCCCCCGCGGCGAGTCCAGGCGCGCAGGGGCGCCCGTGGCTCGCTCCACTCCCGGCCAATCAGGTGTGCCACATTCTTAAGTAACAATAAACCGCCTCTTCAAAGCATATTTATTACGCATTACTAAAGTATCGAAAAATTCGTTACCGAAACTACGGTTACACTTGATCTTAAAAACATTAAAAAAAATAATAATAAACAGCCTCTTCAAAGCCTATTTTAACGCATTTCTAAAGTATCGAAAAATTCGTTACCGAAACTACGGTTAAACTTGATTTTAAAAACATTAAAAAAATAATAATAAACAGCCTTTTTCAAACCTATTTATAACGCATTGCTAAAGTATCAAAAATATTCGTTACCGAAACTATTGTTACACCTGATTTTTAAAAAGTGAAAATTCACGCGTTCCCGTGTTGCAAATACACCTTCTCGCACACGAAATTTAACGTATAGTTATTTTAAATAATGCCGCGTGAGATAAACTTATACGCGAATTGTGGTTTAAAATAAATTTCTTAACGCAATCACAAGTAGTTTCCGCACCCGACGCTGGAATTCACTGCCATTTGCAGACCGATATTTTAAAACTATACATATAATGAAAGGGATATGATTTAGGCGAAGAATACTTATATAAAAAAAAAAAAACTAATTTCAGGCTTTGGACCTGATTTCCGATTAGAAATTTTATTAAAATGCTGTCCATCTAATTTAAATTCATTAAAGAGTTAATACTATAAAAAAATTCCCTTTGTCTCTGTGAAGTTTGGTTCGTTCCATCGGCCACAGACGGCAGCACCGTGGTTCTACATTTCCCTTCCATGCTACTTCCATTCCATTTCACTTAATTACTCCTAAAAATGCCTCATACCGAGAGCTAACACGTTATACATAGAAAAAAAATTACGGCAGGTACAGTAACAAAAAATATTAAAAAAAAATAGAACCGACTTCAAAGTATAGATGCCACCAGTAGTTTATTATTTTATTTTCACAGATTTTTTTACAAGGGGATTACGGGGGGAGGGAATTGCCTCCTAACCCCATCACCACTCCCATAGGAACTTCACTAGGCCCACAATGGCACACGAGTCAAGATAGCACTGATCCCACAAAGCCCAAAGTGCTGTTTAGTTTTATATTACAACAAAACAAGTAAATATAAACATTCCCTGTTTGAAGCTATGTTAAAAGTATACAACGTTTCCATCACACACGTAGGCGAAATTAACTGTATGAATATTTTTGGAACTTCCATGTCGTAAAAAATATATATTAACCAAACGTTTGAGTTCTTTTTCGAAATTTTTTTTTTCCTATCGAGGATTGAGTTCAAATATTTCACGCGGATATACGCCACTGTTTGTTATACTGCATATCACAGCGAAACTTGAGTGACATACTCTGCTGAGGTCAAAAGTTCAACGCACAGAACAGCAACTGACTCCTCGTCGTCAGCCTACTGCGTTCGTCCGTGTTTGGATTTTTTTCCCCCTCGACCAATTCGTTCCACGGAATTCTCTTTGCGATGATGACATTACACTCTTTCGATAGCGCCATCGTGAAGGTCCTTGATATTTTTTGAGATGAGACTTAACCTATGGGACTGGAAAATCCCGCAGAGAAAAGTGGGACTCAAGAGCTTTCAACAATTGGCAAGGGGGGGGGGGGGGAAGACCTCCTTAAAAATGTTTTAAAGCCTTGGTCAGAAACTTAAATTTCGACTATGACTTTAATTTAGAATGAATCATGTTTACATTACATGAATACGATTGTACAATTGAATGACGTGGACGGCACAAGGGCGGTAACCCTCCTTCGGAGAGCCTACCCAGCGCGCGGAAACCCCGACCTCAGTGGGCGGTGACAACATCGGTGACCAGGCATAACCCGCCACGGTCCCCTCAGACCCCTTACCACCCACGCTGGAGCGCGTCTGCGAAACGCTTCGTTTTGTGAACCAATAAGCTGGTACATCGTTTAAATGTTCACCTTGAATAACGGAGAACGCTGGTTAAACAAAATAAAAAAAAAAATGTCCAGGGATTTTTGTAAATTTTCGGGTACAAAGTTCACTTACAAGAATAATCTAAGCACATATGAATAAAAAAAAACATTCAATAAACCGATCACGACTCATGCACAAAATAAACTTGTTTTCTTCCACATTTTTATGCCGAAACCAGAATTCCGGTAGTAGACGTACAGCTCAATTTCTACCAAGACACAGTCATCTGAAATTACGAAGGACTCTTCGTTCATTCGAGGTGAATTGTTTCGTAAAATTTTACTGTGATTTCTAACAGTGTAGTTACGATACGCAACATTTTGAGCGTCTGATAATAAATACCACGCGGGTTGCCAACACTCGGCGTGGACTTTTACATACCCGGGCACACACACGGTGCGCAGAGCTTCAGGAAAAACAACGCGATTTCAAAACTACTCAAGATATCCCAGTGGGGTCTGTTTACGAAAAGCGTTTAAGTGTTCGCGGAGGGCCGAAAAGTACTTTTGATTTCGGATTAAGTTTTTAAACTGTATTTTTAGAAGAGTTAAAATGGCTAAAACGTATGTTTTCAGAGTAATTTTTAGGCGTAAAACCAACCGGTAGAGATTCTTGAAAGCACTTAACGGACTTTCATTACACCTTTATCTTCATTTCTAGGCCATATAATGTCACGGTCACCGTTCAAATTTCTCAGTTACCCTGTGACGACGAGAAGACTGCACGTCAGTTCAGAGCCTTGCGCTTAGAGGCTACACCGCGCTGGAAATACCAGCGAGCGTCGCGCTTATCATCCCGCCTCACTAACACACTTACACCCCTGACGAGGCGGGCCCCTTAAGTCGGTGCCAAAAGAAACTGATAGATTCCGTGTTGGATTGTTTTCTTTGCGAGATGAAATAAATCGAGGCCGCCCCTGCCGACCACGAGGACAGGTCGACTGGCGCATTGGTAGCGAGGTAACGGCGCGGCGCATCTGTAGGTACCGGACAAGCCGGGCGGGGCCTCGGTGGTCGTGGTTGGTCGCAGGGACGACATTCCTGCGCCGCAGGACCGCGGCTTTCTCCCGACCCCAGCAGGGCCGGCGCCGCGCCCGTTTACCGACGGCCAGCGCCACCTGTCCACAAGTCTCGGGAGACCTCAGATCACATAAAAAGTTCTGCCATTCCCGATTACACCCGAACAATAATTCACCTTCGGCCAACTTCGGGATTTGTTTCATTTTGCGCAGGAAAATTGCCAACGACCATATCACGATGAACACACCGGTTCTCGTCCGATCACCCATGTTAAGCATCGTCGAGTGTGGTTAGTACTTAGATGGGTGACCGCTTGGGAACACCACGTGCCGTTGGCGCTACCAAATATATTTAAGAGTGAGGGGAGTTAGTCATGGCACCAATCGCTGCCATGGCTGGCCAATCCCCTCCTAGCACAATATGCTTGCGACCCTCTCCCTGCATGGCTAATCCCAGCATGACTATATGTATAGGCTTCGGCCTGAGACGCACCTAGGTCCCTCCCTAACCCGGACCCCTCCAAAATACACTTATTTTTAGTTAGGTTAGGAAAAAAAATATCACGCAGGACAAATGAATTCAAATATTGTTGTCGGTTAGGTTAGCTACATTAAAACACTTTAAAACACTATGGACGGTTAGTTAGGTTAGTATAGATACATTAAAATAAACAGAGAAATATATATAAATAAACCTGAGGTTGGCCGAAGGTGAATTGTTCGGGTGTAATCGGGAATGGCAGAACTTTATGTGCATCTTAGGCTTCCCACAAGTCTCCTGCAGTCATACAAGGAGCTTGGCGCAGACGTCAGTCCACCACGCGTGCTTTTGCACGGGTGCCTCTGCCCAGCACAGCGGTTGTGCTGGAATCACAACAGCAAGACAGGCGCGAGGCGGAAAAAGCCAATTCTACTACAAAAAAAAATCGCGTCAATGCGACAAAGGAGTGTGTTCTGGCCATTCTGTCATTTGAGAGAAACAATTTAATATTTAGTTACAAAAAAAAAAATCACTGGGCCACATAAAGATTTAGTAAACAAAACCACCAGCCTGACCATCTAGACTTTTTAATCGGGAGGTCTGAGGCTTCCGGACTTTACGACGTTGACGTCACAGATGTGTTGACAGTGATTTGTTAGAAATACGTTCGCGTCCATCGCCCTATTGTGATTCCAGTAGCAGAGAGATGTCAAGCTGTGGCCCTTAACTAGAGGCTAGATTTATTTCGCAGATTCCTTAGGTATAAAAGTAGACTTTGAAGCACGCGCGCATCTGCTTCACGTTGGCGACTGGACTGCAATTATCGTAAAACCTCTTGACGACGTTGGTGACTTGACTACAATTATCGTAAAACCTCTTTGACGACCCTTATGAGTGTCAGTTATAAACAAGGAGAAGTGGTGTCCAATCACGCGTAACCCAACACAAGAGGCGAGTTAAATAATTTTAGAATGAACGGCTGAAATTTTCAAGGTTTTTTTTTTTTTTTAATTCTTTCAGTTTAGCGGAAATGTTACTACACCACGCCCGATGATGGTTAATGTGTATTAATTATGAGTCCCGCAGACTTGTGCGGACCATCAACTGAACCAAAGAGTGGCTTCTCGCGATGTCCAGGTAGAAGTGCATGCATGAACCGCTGTGCCAATGAGAATACGGTTACTGAGCTACTGAACTCCCGTGAATCACCGAAACTGTATAAAAAGCTAGTCACATAAAAAATATTTTTACATTAATTTTTTTTGCGAAATAAATACTATTGTATTTATTATTTTATAAATTTCCAGATTGTTGTTTTGAAATATTAAAAGTAAAAAAAAAGCGTATCTTTCATTACTCGCCAGAGATATGTGACATCTAACCTAGGTAACGAGAAAATTCTTGTGTTCTCATGTTGCAAATACTTATAATACGAAACTCTAAACGGAAAAATTAACGTAGAATTATTTAAAATTATGCCGAGTGTGATAAATATATACATAAATTATTTTTCAACTACATTTCTTGGCGCGAATCACACGTAATTTTCGCAGCCGCTTAAAGAATTCGTTACATTCAATTTGTAGAGCGAAATTTTAAAATATATAATGAAAAAACTCCAATAAAAGCGGAAAAGACTTGAAAAATACTAAACCCCGGCTTTGGACCTCATTTCCGACAAAATATTTTATAGAATACTGCCCATCTAGTTTATACTATAAAGTTTAATACTATAAAGTTTCCCTTTGTCTTTGTGAACTTTGGTTCTCGCCATCCGCCACAGATGGCAGCGCCGTGGTTACACATTTCCGTTCTATGCGACTTCCGTACCATTCTCTAAATTAGTCCTAAAAAAAATGCCATATACCGACAGCTTAGAATTTACACGTAAAAAATATAACTTTAATAATGAAAAATTTAGTCTAACACTTTTGCTGCACGCCACGGCTATTTCAAAAGTGAAAATGTTATATATTATACTCTTCTATTAGTAATAATTCAATAAATGTTGTCAACCTCTGTTCAAATGTTTATGATGCATGCGGTAGAACTGAACTTTTTGGTGCTTTAGAATCGAAATACTGGAATAGAAACGTTTACCATAGTGGCAAAGGTGATATAATTGTTGTCATAAAACGGATTGGTTGGTACTAAATAAAACTCCATTGAAGAAACTTTTTGGTCAATGTCTTCAGGTTTTTATTGCAATATTAAAATGTCATTTAAAATATAATATAACTGTTATAACAATACTGTTAAAAATATAATAGAATGCTTTTAATGCAGTTTTGTATAGCGCCAGCACAATGGCATCCCACACTTCACAGATAGTAATAGCAATTTCGAAATTACTTTCTTTCTAGGAATTATTCTCACTGATTTTTATACACCATTTAAATTCAACCGTTTTTCCCTTGATGCCTTAAAATTCACACTGAGATAAAAAAAACAACAGAATAATCATAAAAACTTTATGCTATAGAGCATCCCACTCTTAGATTGCAGTGTGGAAGTATATGGGCGCATTCTCTCTCTCTCTAACACACGCCGATTGCCGTTAGCACTGTCCTTGTTTCTTCGTGCGTTGTTGCCAAATATCAAACGAAATTTAAAATTTTAATTTTTGGACCAAGCTTTTTTTCATATTGTATAGAATCAAAATACGCATCAGGCAATGCTTATTTTGAATACTTAACAATATTTTAAGTGTCCGAAAAAATTAAAAAAACATAACTTATTCGCTGCGAACTGTTTTGAAGTATTCCGATATGTTTCACATCAAAAAAAGAAAACCTACATGTGTATTTCATTCAGATTTTTTTATTAGTAAATTAATGCCTTAGGACGCCACCGAACAAATGTTAAGACAAAAACTGTACAGGTTTCACTTAAATATTTTTTTTAATATATTGAAATGCATTTTCTCACAAACTGAAACATCAAAAAGTTGACCCGCGGAAAAAAATTTTTCTATTAAAGATAGATGGGGGACGAAAGCGAGAAAAATGTTCACAATGAATTGAATTAGTTTTTAAAGGCAGCCCCATCTCAATTGCTTCTACAGTTTCCGTGGAAATAGCTGTTAAAGATGTGTCTTATCAATACAAGAGCGCGCGCTGCCGTCGTAAGAGGAAACAGGGTCGTGTGTTTAGATAAGTGGGGTTCTGTCCTACAAGCAATTTCAAATACATTGCTTCCTTAGTCAACAAAAAATATTATAATCGATTCTTGAACATAATATGTAAAATGTATGAAATAAATACGAAGGAATTCAATAGCGATCATGGTACAAAATTTTGAATTATTTTTTTATCCTTCTCAACACCAAGCATCTTATCAAACATTGTTTTAGCCAAAGTTTTGGAAAATAACTATGATATTATTACAAACAATTTAAACAGATTTGATAAGGTGTCTACTAAGGCAGTTACGTTTTTTTGTCCGGTGAAAATTTTTTTCGAACCCATGCAGTTATGGCTGGTCGTATCAAAAATGCATTTAGAAAACATTTTTCGGCATTAGGTAATCCGAGTTATCATACGTTAAAACGGATTCGATATTATTCATATTATGGGAGTTGTTGAGATTTTTTTGTTTTAAAAAAAATCTTCCCCATTTCGAACCAATTGTTCGGATTTTTCCCATAACTTCTCGACCGAGAATTTCCATTACCGTATTTTATTTATCATTTTGGACATGACTTGTCCAAAAATACGGCATTTATCGGGCCCATGATAATGTGATATATATATAATTATATAATTTTATATATATATATATATATATATATATATGGGATTTTTAGAACAGAAAAGAAAACTATAAGAAATTTTCGTCTACAATAGGTAGTTTTTATTTGAAATTTACATAAAAGTGGCATTATTACAAATTTATATGTGTAATAGTATAACATATTATAAATTACGATATGATTTCTTAAAATGCTTCTTGTTCGATCCAAATTACAAAGACACGCATCTCCTGAAATTCGTAATGTGTTAGAGATTTGGCAACAGCGCGCGCCATAAGCCGTGTACTGCAATCTAAGAGTGGGACGGGCTATAGCTAGTCGTATTGAATGACCTAAGGGAATTCGAAAAAAACCTTATCTTCCGAGTTATTTATTTAATTCCGTCCGCTATTGTTTACAGCTCATTTGATTAAACTTGGAAGGAAAACACACATCTCTTTTGCCGCTGGCCCCTCTGCAAAATAAAATGTGAGAAAATCCAGTCACGAACTCGCAGATATTGTAATTTCGTTTTCCACGTACAAAGATTAATATTTCACATTTTTGTTGTGTTTGTTAAAAAAAAAAAAAGGATAAAATATGCGTCATTTTACGCTAATATTTAAAAAAAATTAACAGACTTAATTTAAACTAAAGGACTTTATTTACGTTATTTCAATATAACTAGTTTCTTAAATCAATTTGAATGTAATTGTTACCTAACGCATAAAACCAGTGTTAAATTAATCAATTTCTCTTTTTTTTTATCAATACACGGTAGTTTTATACACACACTTACGATATTGTAAAAGTACATATTTATCATTAAAAATGTGATAAAATTTGCAATCGTTATAAAGTACACAATGCACTGGCATTTGTAATTAACAAATGCAAGCATGTGTAAGTTTGTTTTAAAACAGATTTAAAAAAAAACCAACAGCTATGGCATATTTACCAAATAATTAAAACTGAATTTTTATAAGTTTTACACTAGCACAACAGTGAAAATATACCAACACGTGTAGGTGTAAAATTACGCTAACATAGTCGCAGTCACTGCTGACATATACATTTTGTGTAAAAAATTACATTTTGTTTATTCTTGAACTAACTTTAGCATTGTTTACTGTGTACTTCTGGCACGCTGCTTTCTTGCACGCATTTACATTTTATGCACCAGTATGAAATGGCGCAGTAAAACAATACACACTCACATAAAAGCACTTGCGAATATTGCCCGCCTACGGTTATTGCTCAAGGTCTGACATCAAGGCAAAGGAGCGTTTATTATGTCCATAACGTTTATTACACCACTTTTTTTTTCGATGACTACTATACACTTATTGATGAATTGAAACATGTTAATTGTGTGTTTTTCAGGTTAATATTGTAACTCCAAGCTCGACCCCCGTTTATAAATACAAATAAACGAATAAATACCTAATTTATAGCAATCCTCAAATATACTTCGCTAATAAAAAACCACTACTTTGAACTAGTTATTACAATAGTCCGGTACTCATTTCTTATTTACTAATACTATTCAATTTTAATTTAAAATAGTACGTTTCTCTAATCTTGGACCGTAATCGACCTCGGTAGACTATGCATCAGAGTTGCTGACTTTTACATTACTGGGGTCGTTGGATCGCAGTTCGTTTCATGCATTAGTGTTTTCCGAGAACGTTATGTTGCTAGCCATCTCCCACTGCGTCTCACGGCATATTGCACACATATTAATGTCCTATAAATTATATTTAGGCCTATATTGTGTTAGTATATATTGCCAATAAATCATTTCAAGTTTCACTTTGCCTAGGGCCAAATTTGTATAGTTCTACTCTCCCTACAATCTCTGTGTTAATAGGATACCATGGTTTTGCTTAAACGATATAAAAAGGCTGCCCAAACGTCGGATAAGCGAAAATTTCCGCCGACAGGTGTTAAAAAAGCATATTAAACGTCAAAATATATTATAATTTTACACATTACGAACCTAATAATGTTTTACAAAAAAATTAATTTAAAAAACGGTAAACAGCAGCGCCGGTAGCTAATTAGCTGCGGTAAAGTCAAGAGCAACAAAAATAGACTACGCTCACGCTCGCAACTTGCAGTTCTGTAGTTCTTGTTAGCGATTGATGAGTTTTGCAGTGGGACTTCAAATGATAAGAAATGTCGGATGAACGAGATACCACTGTATTCGTGTTCCGTTCTCACGCGCCATGATGGCGATTTCATAATTATTAAATTACCGTGGATTAAGGGCTATTCATGTAAATTTATCACGATAGCTCTCTCACATTTTGTGTTCCATCACAATGTTTTTGTCACCTAATATTTACCAAGTTCTATCTAATGGCAATAAAAAAAAGGCGGGCATGTGTTCTTATTAATGACTGCTGCTTACGTGACATAGGGTAGAAATTTTATGAAAGTATTTGGGACGAAAAATAAGATTCGTGCTTGCGAGATAAATAATAACAATAAAAATAATGCCCCTTAATTAATAGTTATTTCAACAAAAAAAACTATAGTGCGTGTAGACCTACCCTTAATGTAACCTTAAGTCGCGTAGTTTCACGAAAGAGATTCGAAGACGCTGCATACTGTAAGTCACGAATACTGGGCGTCAGTCCGTAATTACGAGCGCGTTCGAAGCGACTATCACTCGAAGATTTCGAGATGCATTCGTGCACGCCGAGTGGTGTTTAATAGCGTGATTAGGAGAAATAAAGATTCCAATTTATTGAAGTTGTAACTTTTTTTTAATGGCTTGTTTTATACCTCACACATCTCTACGAAGTAGTTACATGTAAGATAAGCTTAATAAAAACCCAGGCAAGAAAAACGAAAAGTACTTACAATAAAATACAACCTAAACTAACAAATCACTAACAACTATTTTCAAAAATAGCACATAAAATAAACATGATTTAATGGATAAGATATTAAAAATGTAATTTAAAAATGATGTTTTAAACTCTACATAATGCTATAATTTTAAACATATTTGAAATATTTTGGGATAGAACATTTTATAAAAACTAACCATTCTAAAAATACAAATAAGTCTTCTAATAATAATTAAAACGCATTAACGTGTATCCCTTAATACATTACTGATATAGCACAGCTAAACTAGAGCATGGGAGTCCAGCAAGTACCTATGATTGGCGCTACAAAATGTCGGACTAGTTCATCGCCTCTCGTAATGATGCCAGCCTGATACAAAGTCGAACGTTGCTTGTTACAGATAACGTCGCTGACAGCACCTAGGCAGCCGGGGGGTCAAGGTCAAAAGGGCGTCGAAGAAAGGGCAGCGAGACCAGGCTAGTGAACACTTGTGAGCAGTGAGTGGATGGCCCCAGGTCACTCAAAAAGAGTCCATCCTGATCCCAGAGACCCGCCATCCAAAAGCTTCCCCACTGAGAAGTCTTGCGTCGCGGGACCATATCGAAAACATTTAAACCTAAAGAGTAGAGTGGAAGTTTTGGCGGCTGTCTTGGCTTTCGAGGTCGAGCCCGTACAAATGGTGGAGTCTTGTCTCACGCTTAGACCGCAGTAGAGTACCTACATGGCGACCACTTGTTGCCAGACTGATGCTGCCTGGCTTGTCAACATGTACAATCTTATTTTGTACAACATCTTCCATTAGCATAACGTTGTTTTAATTTTTACTGCTGATTTGTTAAGACTATAAATTATTGACTAGTGACAGCATTATCAAAGTGGTAGTCATTCTGAAAAAATTATAATTCAATGCTAAAGACAATTTATTATTTTACAGGCGAAACTGTTTGTAGCACTCCGTCACTATTATCAACAAGACATTCCATAATATCATGTTTAATTCTTAAAAGAGCAAAATAAAATTTATTAATACATTTAAAGTAAAAAAAGTTGAAAACAAGATGGCGTCTTTCAATTACCACTCCTTATAAATAAATAATGAATATTATCAGATGATGTTCTTGATGAAATACAATAGGAAAATAAATCTCCTAAATTCTTATTCCCAAATTTAATTTACAAAATACGTTTCAGTTACTTAAAAAATTTTTTTTCACCACATTTACAAAAATGGCTCTTAATATTTTTTTTTCTCCACGAAGTATGTCTGTTAAAAGGCACGCAGAAATAAGGGCATTGCTAATGACAGAAATGAGAGAGAATAAACGCCCATTTAAATGCACAACTGCAATCTTAAGGATGAGACGCGCTATATATTGTACTGAAGTTTCACTTTGCATTGCCACAGGCATCTTGATGATTGATAAATATAGGGCCATAAGGAGGGCTACTTGGCACACTTCTTGGGGCTCATGAACAATCCCCCCCCCCCCCCTTTCCGGCGCAACAAGTTTACCATGGAACTGGAAAAATAAGGAAAACTACCAAAATACCAGATGGAAAACTGGGTCACAAGTGTGTATCGCAAACCGACACACACCTAAATGCCACTTCTCGCCGTCCTAAAAGTAGATTTTCAATATTTCACTGCCATTGTCTAATTAACTATGTTTTTTTTACGCATTGAAGTGGTATATTGTTCCGACAGTTAGCTCTGCATTACAGCAGACGTCTTCAGTGGCGATAAAAATGTTTACATAGCCACGTGACGTAACGATCGAAATAAAGTATCTACTGTGGCGTGTCGATGGATCCTTAGTGCTACAGGCGTGACGGCTAATTAACGAGATTAACCTCGACTGAATAGAAAAAAAAACACCTATCCAGGAGCCAGACGATAGTAAAAGGAGATAAACCGACATTAGAAAAAAATACAGTCAAAACCCAACTCGTTAGGTAGGATGTGTGAAAATGTTTTAGCTAAAATTATTCAGACCGTAACTTATAGTAGCCTAATGGAAAATTTAAATAATTCACTGGTAATAATAACCCGAATAAAACTTATCAGCGATTCCACTACATTTAGCTACTGATTGTGTACTTCCGTGTGTGACTTGAGAAGGAATAAAGCAAGTCCAAAGACACTTCTATAAATTCGGAACACTTAGTTCTGAAATCTTGTTTAGCATTTTTCTCCAAGCAACAAGACGCTGTAATATGAAATTGCGTGCAACAATAGGTTGTCAGTAGGAAAAAGTGCGTGGTAAGGATACGTTCAAGTTAAAATTTGCATTAATTGTGAACAGGTATGATTTCCGGAAATTTATTCGAAGTGTTTAGGTAAGCTGTAACGCAGTATCACTTTATAACTTAGCGAAATTACTAAGGGAAAGACTTTAAAATTAAAATAACTCATTTACTTTTATCAAACAAGTGTTCAAATCCCATGATCACTGAAACACGCACGGTGAAAGGTTAAGGGGAAAAAAAAAGATTCTTCGAATTTCTGCGATAGTTACAAAGGTACCAAACAAGGGGAAAAAAGAAGAGGAATTATTCCTTCCACTGCACAACTTCTTGCAGAGATGTAGAGAGCTTCACGATGTGGCCAACATTCGAGAGAAACTTCTGCGCTGTGAACGTGTTCTTTATCACTGCAGTTCGACGAGATGCGGCAATTTTCAGTTTATATTTAGAAATGGAACACATTCTCGCTGATTTACCGTCTGGAGCAACTGTAAAAAAGGCCGTAAAGGCGGCCCAGCGCCGTTTCCGCCACCGCCGCGGTCGGCCGGCAAAGAGAGAGAGAGATAGAGAGTTGGAGTGAGAGAGAAAATGAGGGGGGGGGGGGGGGGGCGGGATGAGAGAACAGAAGAAAGAAGGCTGCCGAAACAAAGCAAACGACCTCGGATTAAGAATTCCCGCGAGCTAGGGACGAGCAACGCAAGTTGAAGTCTGCAAGCGCGACTGCGCTAAGGGCGACTACGACGCAAGCAGCATACGCCCCGTCGCCTTAACGCGTGGCCACGGTGGCTCACAACATTTATTTAATAAAATGTTAGTATTAGTTAAACACCTAAATTTTTAGTTACATATAAGGTTTTTTGTTTTGTTTTAAATCATGTCACGTGTAAAGACTTCTTTTCTTTCCCCACAGAATACTATGGATATTGCTGATAAATTCTGTAGTGGTTTATTAATCAAGTAACAAAAAAAAAAACGATTCGGCTATGTATCTACCTACACCGTCGCTGTAAATGAACATTACGACAGTAATGACGTCACCAACCTTAAAAACGACATCGGTATTGGAAGCAGTATGTCTTAACGGAGTCGCGAGTGCGTCGGGCCGGCTGGATCGCAGAGTCCCGCTAGGGAAGGGGGGGGGGGGGGCGACGCGGAAGGACATAACCATTAGCCCCGTGTATTAATAGCCCGGGGAGATCGAGCTGTAGGTGGCGGGAGGGAGGGGCGTTATGGGCGGGTAATGCTACATTACTAGGTAACACGGGGCAACACACACACGCGCGCGCGCGGGTCGCCGCAATAACAAATCGCTGTGCCGCCCATCCCCGGGGCCCCTGGCTCCGGGGCTTAATGCCGTCTCTGGGCCCGACAATACGGGCATTAACCAACCCCACCTCGGGCCACGCCCCGCCGAGCAATCACCCCGAACAACATCGATGGCTGCCGATGAGCGGCGAGACGCCTCGCCTGATCTCAGCACAAGTCAACAGTCTTGCGATTCTTAAACGGAAACACAGCCCGTTGTACACTGGATTCCGTTAAAACCTGAGGTTGGTAGCCATGTAACAAAACCGCGGGTTTTGGTTGAGTTATTGAGTTTTTTCAATAAAATACACCTGAAAAAACCTTGTTTTTTTAATAATACTACAAATAAAAAAATTCAACTACGAAAATAACATGTTTTTATTACAATTCAACATAACACATAAGTTATATGTAAGAACGTGCATTAGAGCTACATACAAAAGTACAAAACACAGGGTGATTTCAGTTTATTATAACTAACCCCTTATAAATACATACAAGTAACACATAAATAATATTTCATTGAAAGAAATTTATGAGTGTAGAAAATAAAAGTCTTTAGATAGGCTAAATAAGAGGTTTACTGTTTGAAAAATCATTTTCAAAAAAGCCACCAAAACGCAGACTTTTTGAAAAAAAGCCCCATCCAAATAATGTAAGAAAACCCGGGTTTAATTGTAAAACCAAGCCATATGGGTTTGTTTTTTCCTTAGGTTTTTATCAACCCTGGCTTTATCACACCGTCCCTGCAGATGCTAAACCTCGTCAAGTCAACGATGAAAGGTTTTCAAGAGGTTGTAAAAAAATAAACGTTGATACTCTGTGTCACAAGCCATGTTGGTTATTTAATTTTCGTATCATCACGATAGCTTACTTGCATTTTATGTTTCCTCATCAGATGTTTACTGAGCGTTGTCTAATAGCGGTAATAAGTCACGCAAGTGTTCATAATAATGATAAATTGTGACAAAATAGAATATGCTAAAGTCCTATCGTAATAACTGAACAAAAATAAAACTGAGGTAAGGTGTTAAAATTTTATAAATAGACCTTAAAGAGTATTAATGGTAAAAAAATATATACAGAAAACTTTTCTTGTGAAAACGAACCTTAAGGTCTGTTTTTGCCAATTGTTTTAAATAATTCATAAATAGCCATTATTAATTGGTTATTAAAACATTTTTTTCTACTAGACAAGTCCTTATCAATTTTTTTTATTAACTTAAAAGCAAATATTAATGTCAGTCCTAGCATGCACTGAAATCATGAGATATACAGTTTCGGGTTGATCGTTCTCATGTAGCCTTCAAACACTACTTTAATTTTAGTGCATTATTCATTAATCTATAAAAATCAGTTTACTCCCAAAATCACAAAAAAACATGCGTTTTTCAGGGTTTTATTCTAAAAAATATATAATATTTAAGAATGCTAAACTGAAGAAAAAAAAAGTCTCTGAAGACGAAAGCTACATACGAATGGTTAATCTAAAACTGTATACCACATTAAATCATGATTTCAGTGCATACTAGGACTGACATAAATATTCGCCTTTAAATTAATAAAAAAAATTGGTTGTCCGTAAAGTCGGTTTACGGACGATAGTTTAACGTGACAACGTCATAAAACTTTGATGAAATGATTGCATACTTTTATGAATAAAATTGAATCATTTTTATTGAATTATCAATAAAATGTATGGATACAAAGAAGGAGTGAAATGAAATCTACAATTTAATTGATATATTTACTTTTATTTGCACTCATTAATTCAAATATGTTTATTACTTTAACGAAGAGATTGTTTTAACTATAATTTTTTACATGTTTGCTATTTAACTTCTTCCAATCTGTGTTATTATGTTAAGGATAGGACAAGTTGGAAACGAATGGGAGTGTTTCAAGTTGAATGTGCCTCGAAAAAGTCAAATCGATGGTTGTTCCAATCGAGTGGAAGAGAGATAGATGCGGCACAAGCGTACAATGAGCGTAACGAGACACAGCGTAACGGGACACTTTTTCGTGCGTGCAGCCGGCGTTCATCGATTTATTAGACGTTGTCACGTAAAAAAAAACTTTTAACAAAGTCTTTGGTAAAAAAAAAACTTTCGTACACAGATGAATATGATGCTATGAATTTATTTAAAATGAGCAAACACACGCAATTACAGAAGCAAATGAATGAAGGATGCCACCGCTGGCCAGGGCACGTGGCCAAGTGAGGAGTCGGGGGCGGGTGAGGGCGGGGCGGAGGTGCATCGCGCGCGCCGAGTGTAAACACGAGGGAGTGGAGGGGTGCCCCTAGGCGCGGCGGCCATCTGCCGCTGTCTGGGGGGAAGGGCTGAGCATCCAACAGGTCCCCCCCCCCCCCCACCATTTCTACCCCTCCGCTATGCCGATACGTCGATATCCTTCCCACCCGATCGAAACCCCCGTTTCCAAAGGTCCGCTGGTGGTACGCCCACGATACTTGACCAGCAAGGACACCCGGGGTACGATATACACCAACAGCCAAACAGGCCCTTCTCAATTGGGGATATCAACGCTGTATCATCTTTCCATGAAAATTTCAACCCATTCGATCAATTATACGGGGTTCCACTACATAAAATTCTCATTTTTCCAACCACCGAGATTGCGTACCCAAAGTAGAAGAGCCCCCCAGTGGTTCAAAATCTGGTTATAGTCTGAGCTCAGGAAAAAAAAAAGCATGACGCAATTAGCTAATATAAGTATCCCTTACGAGGGTAGTAGTAGGGCAGTTGATTTTTTTTATAAATGTGCGAGACATAACGTAACTGAAATTAGCCGTAGCTATCTGATAGTGACGTGTACACAACTATCGAAATTATATTCTGGCTGAACACTTGCTCGCCAACGTACGCTTAAACTGGCCCATTTCGATAGACGATTCAATAATTTGGAATATCAGAAAGCCAAAACCACACAACCAACTAACAAGCGTTCTGAAGACTATAAAGAAAATTAATCCTGCTATTTAGTGCTCGAATGTGTCTTTTACTCAAGGTTTTACCAAATAATCGCGCCTTCACAATCACCGCTTACTCGTATTACACCTGTTACAGTCACTCTCTTAAAACAAACACTTATTGTCTCACACCTGGGCGTATTTCACCTGTATTTTGATATTACAAGAGCGAGATAGGATCGACACTGACACTCGTATCCATTGCCTAATCGCCTCTACGCTCTCTGAGAGCTTTTCGTCGGCGACTCTTCTCTACAGGACTTCCAAAACGTTTTAAGAATTTTTTTATCGCATTATAATAAACGAAAAGGGTAGCTGCGCGTACTTTATATGTAACGAAAAATATATTATAAATAAATTTGTATGTTTAAATGTTGGGGTGAAATTACTTTTTTTTTTGTGTAGAAATTTTGACTTAAAAAATCTATTAGAAATTATACAAAAAAAGTTATCACAAGGACATCAGGCATGTTTCCAATGTTAGCAATGTGAAAAAAAAAAAAGCTTTTAAACTAAACATTTTATCTTTATTGTTATGAGTGGTGAAAAGGGTTCGTTAAGGAAAGCCTAATTAATTTTTATACAGTTTTATTTACTACCAATATTTACATTATTAATTAAATCACCAGACTTGATTTCTGTTTACAAATCACTCGCAGTTAACAATGGCTGTTCATTAATAACTAAATATCTGCTGTCGAGTTCACAGTTCAACTCCTCACTGGAGCTAGGCTCAACAGTGGTTCGCTCCTCATCACGCACCTGTACGCACTCACAGTCTCGCGCCACTCAGTCGCACTCGCACGGCCCCGTCGCTCCTCGTCTGCGTCGTCTCACTCGTCCTCCTCGCTGAAGTCGCGATTCACTCCACTCGCCTGTTGGAACTCTCGGAACTACCCGCGGGGGCCGGCATCGCCGCTTTTATACCCTTGGCAGTCTTTCTGGAACCGACTGGAGTGGTTGTGACGTGTCGCGTCATCCCGGGCCGACCCGACGTTCGAAGCATCCAGAATAGCGTCGCGTCATTCACGCCACTCCACGCAGTGGCCCGCGGGATTTCCAGGCCGCTAAGGGGATGGATAGCACCGACGAGGAAGAACGGTCCGGAGGGGGGGGGGGGGGGCGAGACCCAGCCGTCCTAATCTCCCAAAGTTATGCGAGCGTGACGTCAGTGGCCGTGTCGTGTCCTGGTCTCCCACGTTCGTACTATACGTTCATACTATAGCTGTGTTAATTATTTGGTAGCCAAGTATAACAGGAACGATTACTTTTCAAAGAAATGGTTATATTTTTTAACCAAATGTAAACCATTCATACATACCCTCATAGCTCCTAAGAATTTATATCCACACGCATACACACCAAAACTATGCTACGACGGCAAATTTTAATAAAGTGCACAAAAAAAACGTCAAAGTTAGTGACCAATGGACTATAAAATGTTGATGGTTTAACGAAAACGTTCGATTACTTTACTTAGTTTTAATCAAGATTTTCACTGGCATGGCGACTTAACTCATTTCAAGGCTCCAGGAAAAATGCATGAACACAAATATTTTTTTCTCTTAATACTTGGAATACCTGGCTACACATAAAGAAACACACAAAAAAACACAGAAAGTAACGACTCCAACAATAAACCAATAAAACAGCACACGACGCATCGCGATTCCAACAGTCGCAGTAAAAGGAAAACTACAAATAAAAAAGTGAATGTAAGATGTCTTTATTACAAATGGCTAAACAGTAATTCATGGCACGGAAATTAAAAAAAAAAAAAAAAAAAAACATTAATCGAAAATGATCTATAGTAAAAAACTTGTATACATTAATATTCAATAATGCCGGCAATGTTCGATGGGTATAAATGACACCCACGCCCCCAATTTATTTCAACTTTCACAATCTCCCGGTTTGGATTTCCATACTGAAAAGGCGCCAGCAACTCGAATACTTCACGACCATCTGGCATGATGTGCTGTGCTTATTGTGCGACATCTGTGAGAATAAAACAATTTCTTGTACCTCAGCAGGCCGAGTTCCGTCGTTAGCGCGTAAGCGCGTCAGCTTCACACTGACAGACCAAGCGAAGCGGCGCAATCTTCGGACTGTCCGAGGTTCAAGTCCCAGTTCGGCCATGTTGATCTTTATTCTCCAGACCACGTTCGCTTGACAAGCTGGATGACCTGAGTTCCCGGTGAATATTTTGTACATAGGATTGTTTCTAATAAATGAAGTTTGACGCAATCAGCCAATCAGAACCGTGCCTAGCAAAAACGGAAACGGCGGATGTTTGCGTCACGACGAATCTTTAAAATGGCGAAAAACACATGGAATATTAAAGAGGTAAAAAAAAACGTGTTTATATGAATATTGTACGTAAAGTAATTTATCTGGGAAAAGATAACATGTCTCCAACATACAATATATGTATATAGCAGGAATTGAATTTTATCATGCAACGAGCATGAATGTTATTTAAAATCGTTTCAAAAGTAAAAACATGCATAAAGCTCACAACATGTTTAACTATTACAACCATTATTTTGATAGAGTGACAATGCTTCAAAGCTGTTTGAGATTGTCTGCCCAATTTTATTCGATGGAGAAAATTTGAAGGTATATTTCGTCGGATATCACCTTTCAGATTTTGCTGTGAAATGTAGTTGGATATGAAAATTTAATAGTGTGGCAGGTCCATTATGCCACCCAAAATTTCACTATAGACAAATGCTAGAGTGATACCTTACTAAGGCTGTGGACTCCCAACTTTCTCAAGTTCCCTGCATTTAGTTAATTGGCCCGTTTTTAATTATCTTCATAATTAGGCATCAGATATTTATGTTTTCCCCAAGTTTGGAACCCACGACCTCCTTAAAACAGAAAACAGGCTGAAGTCCGATTATGCACACCAAAAGAGGCAACCCGCGTCAGACATGACGTGGACCACCGGATTCAAGACTGGCCCACTCCGGGGACGCACCACAACGCCGAAATACCACAACGCCGAACGTACAATAACGCCGAAAACCATAACGCCGAATGCTTAATTGACTACAACGCCGACAGCTAGAAAACTGCTGTGTACCACAACGCCGTAATACATTAACGCCGAAAAATGTCATTGCAGGACTGCCACAAAAGTTAGGTTATGTAAGGTTAGCGCACAAATTCATTCAGTTGTTTTTCATTTTGCTCCTGTTCCACCCCCCCCCCCCCCCTCCTTCCACGCAGCGACATTTTTCGGCGTTACTGTATTTCGGCGTTGTGGTACACAGCAGTTTTCTAGCTGTCGGCGTTGCGGTGAATTTGGCATTCGGCGTTATGGTATTCGGCGTTATTGTACGTTCGGCGTTATGGCGTTCGGCGTTATGGCATTCGGCGTTATTGTACGTTCGGCGTTGTGGTAACGACCCGCCCATTCCCACGAAGCTCGTGGTTTACGACCGGGCGGCGCGTCCACGCCGACAATTTGCGACGGTCTGACGTCAGCGCACGAAGCAACCCGGCAGTCTTTTGTCTCGCGGACCGCGTGCAGATGATGAGCGGAGCCGCGCGTAAGACGCGCGGAGTGACGCAAGAAGAACGTCTGAAACCTCCGCGATAGTCGGGGATCGCCCTCGAATTTTCCCGCTTCCAGGGGCTGGCCTAGTCAGGAGTGTATCTGTGTCAGCGAGGCGGAATGAAAAATGCGACGCTCGCTGGTGCTTCTAGCTCGGCGTCGCCTCTTTAAGAGCTTCAGAAAAAAAAGCCACACGATTTAAAAACTGCTCACGACATCCTGTTAACGAAACACGTTTAGGAATACGCTTAGGGCGAATGAGTAATTACGTTTCCGAAATTGGTTTAAAACTGTATTTTTAGAATAACTTTTGCGCTTGAAACACCCGATACAGAGTTTAGTAAAAACTCGAGGGACTTACATTACAACTTTATCTTGATTTCTCCGCCGTAAAAAAAAAATTATGTTTACCGCTCAAATCTCATAGTTGCCCCCATGCACGTCTAGAAGAATGCGCGCCAGTTCAGAGACGACACCGCGCTAGAAGCACCAGCGAACGTCGCGCTTATCATCCCGCCTCACCGACACAGATACACAAGACACACCCCTGACTGGCGCGCAGTATTTTTGCCGTGTATAGGCCAACTGTGAGATTTGCGTGTTAACCATATGACGGCGAAATGAAGATAAAGGTGTAATGCAAGTCCCTCGAGTGTAAAAGTTGAGACGTACTTACATTAGGTGAGGTGAGGTGAGGTGAGGTGAGGTGAGGTGACTTGCGAGTTTCTGTGAAACACACAAATTAATAACAAGCATATGCCCGCAAGCAGGGCGAAGTGACTCGGTTTCGGCGCGCACGTGAGCTGCTAGGTCTGTGCTCGAGCCACAGTTTTCACTAGTGACTACAACCTGCTCACAGTGAAGAATTTTGTTTTCAGAAGTGCCATCAGAAGGCCGATAAGAAAATGATGGTTCAGTCAAATTTATAAATCACTTTTCTGCAAACTGAAAAGTAAAAATACTGAATCAATGTCACAATGTAATTTTTAATTAATTTTTTTTCGTAATTTTGTAATAATTTTTATGTTTTTTCCCGTCTTGAACTAAATAAATATCTTACAATAACAACTATTCCTCGGTTCCAATAAACGTGACGCACTGCACCCGACATCATCTATTGACTCCCTGACTAAACCAATGCAGTCCGAAAATTTGCTCACGGGTTACACAACAGTTCCTATATTTTTCATTATAAAATTCGTCATTAAGGATGAATATCACTTTTCTTGAAATAACTGCTTTTCGGAAACTTTTCATGGCATGCTGTTGCAATAAATTCGTCTTCGAGATAATCAGAATCGGATTGTGAACTTAGTAAAGATTCGATATACATTGCAAACGTGTCAAAGACACGCAGTGGCGACAGAACTGCCGCCTGAACATCTGCTTTACCTGCGCGCAGTTGCTGCTTCCCTGCGGCTGCGACCATTGATGACGTTCTGACGATATATACCGTAACCTTCGAGTATTAACACACATTTCGGGCGGTATTTATAGCACCGGTGCTATGTGATATACCACGTGCGTATCAGTTGGTGGTGTGAAACGAATATGAGGTTAGCGGCGTAATTTAACTATAATAACTATTAAATAATGGTAAACTTTAGTGGCACTATTTTCTTTTTATTACAGCTGTGACTGTTAAGGAGCCAAACCTATTTACAATTAGGTTTAACGTAAACAATATTTGAGGTTAGGAACTGTTACGGTAGTATTTTTACCTATGGTTTTATATTTGCTATGGCAATACACACGTACTGCAACATTGACGATACAAATTTATTTTACTCCATATTTACTTTAAATTATTATCACGCAAATCACCTACAGTTTAAATGCCCGAAATAAAAATAAAATCTAAAAACTGAGACACTAGTTTATTTTACGCACACTTTAATTATTCAGTGGTTGTTGGCCCTTTGACTTTACAAATTTTTACCGTGGCTCGCTAGTCTCGCGGATCATAAAGTAACACGCAACACACACCGCATGTTGGTTCGTAATCATCACATGCGGTACGTGTTTCGGTAGAGCGTGGAGAATAATCAATCGTATAAGTAATCAACCCGCTGGCCCAAATCACGTGTTTTTTTTTTCCTTCCGTAGCTCTGCGCTCCGTATGTGTGCACGGGTGGGTGCTGGTGCTTTGAAGGGGGGAGGGGGGGGGGGAAGGGGACTGGGCTAGGCCAGGCGAAAATTGGGGCGCAGTGTTGGGAGTCAGGCACGATGATGCACGATTGCTTTCAGATTTGAGTTCCTGATCAGACTATAATTAAGAAGTGAACACTAAAATTACTGTATGATGATCGCAGAATGAGAGAGGGATTTTGGCGTAGCGAATAAAGGCGTTTCAAGTAGTCTTGAATGTATGCATCTTACAGGATCCAGGGTGGCCTGAAAGGTTCTGTAAGTTACTCTGGCATAATGGACAATCCGAAACAAAGTTCTGCAACACTGAAATATCACTGGTTCCAATGTATACCCTCTGAAAATTTAGAGCCTTTAAGTAGCTGCCTGCGTGCAGTGACTGCGGCACACAAACCTGTGCAGTCACGAGCCTGCCTTACGTTAAACTACTTACGTCCAAATGTAATGCCTTGACCAACTCTTCTTCCTGGACCATTCTTCTAGTCCTATATTGAACCCGCATGCTTAAATCTTGCAATATTTAACCTCACACGACTGAGCCGAAGGTTTTCCCTGTGTCTATAAAGGTTTTACCTGGCCCAACTTAACTAGTTATAGCCTAGTGGAAGTTAATCACAGCATCAATTGCTGCCATGCACGAACAAAGCACATGATGCATGCTACCCTTTCTGCGTGACTGCATATGGCGTATAGGCTTCGACCTGAGACGCACTTTAAGTGTCTTCACCTAACTCAGACACCTCCCAAACAAATACACTTAGTTTCGATTAGGTTACGCGTGGTTCGGCCTGGCAGCAAGACGAAGGCGCGTCGTGCGGTAACCGCGCGCCAATCACGTCACGTATCGGGGACGCGTGGCAACGCCGCCGCGCGGGGGCGTGCGAGGGGGGCCGTGCGGGGGGAGAGCGACAGAGCACTTCCTGTCTGCAGGAGGCTCGGCCACAAAAACCGGCTGCTCGGCTGCCGGGTCTAGTGGGGAACAGCTGGGGCCTGCGGTCCGCGCCGCATACAGTCCAGTGAGGCTGCAGTTGGACCCGCCGTCCGTGGTCGCTGCCCTTCCTCACGTGCCCCTCCACGCCTACCGCAACACTCGCTACATCTTCGCGCCGCACTACCATCGAGTGCCCAGGTGAATGGACCGACACTGGGCAGACTGAGCAAATATATGTAGACCATTATAATTCTTGCCCCGTTTCCAACACACCCAGCACAGGTTCGAGACCCGAGAGCACCCCGGTAGATCAAACAAACACACAATAGCATCACATGAACGTTTTGTCTTTTTACTGCAATCGTAACTTAAATTCTGCACGTAATGTTGATTTTTTTTTCTTTTTTTCCGTCATTGATTTTATTTAAGGGTTATTTATAGAAGTTTTAACTCGATACCTTATTTGCCTTTTTTTTTTTTTTTTTGGTTTAGCCACAAATATTTTCAACATATTTTTCACTTAGTGTAACCCGTTGAAAATGTTTGTGGCAGAACAACAAATGCAAGAGAGGTATCGAGTTAAAAATTTTGTGAATAGCCTTTGAATAAAAATAATTACGAAAGAATTAAAATAATAAACATGGCGAGCGAGACCTACCCTTAGTCCAGGTATCCTCGCGTGCTAGCGGTCAGGCGGCAGGATCAAGGACTGCCACCACGACTGCCGCGGTGTTGTCAGCCCAAGGAACGGGTCAGACGGCGCCGAAAACCACCCTGAACAGGGCAACGACGGAGTCCCTGATCTGCTGATGTCCTCTAGCGTATTCGGTACTAGTCTTCAACGGACCCCGAGCATTCCCAGTACTTTCGATACTAGTCAGTTTTTTTTATTTATTAATATTGCAGCAGTCGGTTATTGAAGTAGTAATAGTAAGTTTTGAACGATTAAAAGAATTTTAGAGACCAAATTTAAAAGATAAAAATTTGTTATTTTTTTTATTGCAAATAGTATCTATTAACGCGAATAAATCACTTTATTCTCAGTCTCTCAATCTTTAACTTTGGTGAAAACAGAAGAAAAAAACGATCTGTTTAACGCATGCAAAATCACAGTATTATTAATATAATATAACATTTCTTCCTTCCACAACAAACTTGAAAGAAAACATCGCTATGAAAAGAATACTGGCGCAACAACTGGCACTCACTCCCCTCACCCCGCCCGCTTACATCTACATCGCACTCGCCAGAGGAGAGTACAGAATGGAAAAAAAAAAAAAAAAAAAAAAACCTCAGCGCGCAATAAAATCGAAGTTTTATGCTGTCCGTGTCGAGTCCCGAAAATAAGAGAACCGGGAATCGGTTTTAAATTCCCGGTTCTCTTACCATATCAAAAGTACTTTCGGGGCCGGGATTACCCGGTTCTGAAACATGCTTACTGCCCACGGCCGAGCCGTGATGATACTGTCGTTTTATGTCCATCGTAGCACGGTCCAAATGACCCGACAACACAACACAGTCGCAACTCTCCAAAGAAGCAGCAGCGGACACCACTCGTGAGGCACGAAAGGCCGAAAGCCATCACAAAGATGTTTTAAAATAAATTAAAGTTACGCGATTAAAACATCGACCATGCAGAACTAATTTTCTACTCGCTCAGTTACTTACCTCATTACATGCGTAACGATTCAAAAATTCTTGAGCATTTCAGTGCAGTAGCTTCTTTCTGATGCTTAGAAATTCTCATGATATTAGCGCAGAGGAAAATGATACAGTGACGAAAAAATAGTTTAGATGATAATAATAATTCCACATAACTGTATACATAGTCGTATTCGTCACTAAAAATTAGGACACACAAGAGCGTATCCAGCTCAGCACGGTAAGAAATGAGGGGGAAGGGATATTTCGGAAGTTTTGTAACCTTGTGATAAATCCTACAGTTATAGTTATTGTGGGTTCTCACATATTACACTATGTCTGTTTTTCGTAATTAGTTTTTTCATAGTGTTGAAATACCATCAACCAACTTATTTTTTTTCAGAAATTTGTTTTTTTTACATATTGTTTTTATTTATTTACCGTATCGGAAGTGGGGTTAGATGCACCCCCCCCCCCCCCCCCCCGTAAAAGCTCTTTATTGATATATAAATACACATACCATGCTACTGGAGGAATAAATAATAGCAGAGCTGAAAAACATTTTCTGTAACATCTCAGTATATTATAATAAAACTACTAATATTTTCAGTTCTCCTCTCATTGCTTAAAGAACTCTTCCATACTTCTCAGTCATGTCTACTCCACTCAGTGGATTTATAACAATTCTACTTTCAACAACAAAAAATATATTTTCAGGTATTATTCTAGCGAGTTGTGTATCTTCAAAACTTGATTCAGTGTCTCCTCCAGATGTTCATGTGTGCAACTTACACTCCTACTTTCCCGAGTTTTCAAGCATGCAATTCTATCTTTTCTGATCTCGGCAATACGATTCGTAAAAAAAATTCCAGTTCTCATAACCGGACCAGTGTGGCTTTCTACATTCTTACAACGACCGGACCAAACCGTCTGAGCACGACGTAGAAAGAGCGAGCGAGCGGAATAACAAGGAAGGCTGTTCCCTTGAGAAACTCATAAAACAACCGTGAAAGTTATTCATTGGCTTATTAGACTTTAACTTCACTGTAGTGCCGCCTACAATATTACACTGAGTGTGTTAGCACATAAAATAGCATTTCAGATCATAACTTGCGGTTTTCAAGGTTATATGTAGCATACAGAACGCTTTTAAATTTAAAATAATCTGTTTTCTGACGCAAAACACTATCAGTAAATTGGCTTTCAAACGAAAATTACAGTACACACCACAATGTTAAGAGTTTAAAAATAACTTACATAATACTTTTAATATATATAATTGGTAGTTACCAACCAATAATGTTCGCAGGCTTTCACGGCCAACACGGTTACCTACTGCAGGTAACTGCTCCCTGATGATGGCGACTGCAATTTCGACCGAAACGTCGGTTAATTATTCGCCAAGGACACGGCTACAACCCAGAAGCCAAGCTACTTCAGTTACCAACCAAATCAACCAAAAACATAAATATCTCAATTTATATGTTCTATTTAAAAACATATCCCAAAATACTTTAGCTAGAACACCTCAAATTGAGAATAGTATTGATTGGAATTAAACTACTTGAAAAGTTTTACTTCGTTTGAATTCACACATTTTTTAAATTTTTCTTGCTTGCAAGTAAACTACTGTACGATTTTACGCTAGATTTTAACCCATAAATCTGGTTAAAACATTTACGAATATTAATGTAGGCCTACGCACTTGAAGTATATTAAGATCATGATATCTCTTGCAGCAGCGGGAAAAAAAAAAAAAAATTGACGGCGTGTTTGTAGTAATTACATATTTTCGAAAACACAGTTACGTCATTGTAAAAAAAATCACGATAGTAAACCAACTTTTTTTCCGATAACTGAGAACTTATCACTTTGTTTATACTTTCTTAATGCATTTTTGTATCCATCCACAACTTGAAGTTATTACCGTGAGACTGATGACGTCTGTTAAAGCTATGTTAAAGTGTATTTGTAAAGAGTGCTAGAAACGTAAATGTCTTAGGAATACGTCAATTTTAAATCAAGCTTTATACCTATTAATTTACTATCAACTTGATTTCAACGCTCTAAATTATTATTTTTTTCTTCAAAATTTTTGTTAATAACAGGAATAAGCTGTGGCATGAATGTCACATTTTAAACCGCCTGGTGGTGCGAATCATTCGTAGAATCATGCCACATAAGGAGTTATATCCGCGGAGTATTAGGTTTGAAGCGCCAACTTCACTCACTGCGACGGGTTGTGAGTTAGAATTACGAGTAATAAGACATCGATTTTTGAAGGATTTTTAAACATAAGAATAGGTACAGTCTTGTAATACAACCCCTAAAAATTGCACGCAGGCATAAAAACGCGGTCGGTAATTAGCTTAAAAAATAAAAATGCCAGGTGGGGTTCCTATATATCAAATCATTACGCTGGTGATATTACAATTAAGTTTTTTTTTTAAGTTATACTTCTTTAGGCACGTTATGGAGAAATGATGAGTAAACTTTTAAGATGCGCTCGCATCATGCAACGAAAATTTTTAAGTTAACAGACCCACTTGTATGAACATAAACACACACACATATATATATATATCACACAGTATATTACATATTATATATATTTAACAAAATGTATTTTACGGCAATACACGGTGTACCATTTTATAAAAACATCTAATATTCAACAGTTCAATGTCATAGTTATTCATTCAAACGTTGAAACACTACCGCTGCGCTGTGTGCTGTTTGTTGGGATCGCCGTGCGCGTGCGTCGGACGACGTGCTCCAGTTGCGAGGCGACGCGACTGTCCGCCCGGACCCGGGTGTCCGGGGGGAAAGGCGAGCAAGGTAAGGCACAAGGCAGAAGGCCGAGGTACAAGCAGAGGACGGTAGCTGCAGGAAGTGCCCGCGAAGAGACGCAGAAGAAGAGAGAGAGGGGGCGGAGGGTGGGTAGCGGCGGCACGCGACCAAGATCTCCCCTTCAACCCCCCCCCCCCCCCCAACCCATATTCTTACTTCCTCCCCTCAAAGCATCGCGACCGTTGTTGGTGGGTTCTTGGGAGGGGAATGTCGAGAGGTTACTGTCTTGTTCCCCCGACTGTCTCGCCGGTCGCCGTCAAAGACTGCCTCCATTCCCAACCACAGCTCGGAGCCCTAGTTTGAAACTATCAACCACCCGTCATCATGAGGTTCGATTCCAACACCCCGAAAATCATAACCCCGAGAAGCAAACCAGTTTTCAGTTAGTTTACTTCTTCAACATTTCAAATGGTAAATGTTTCAAAAGCTGTGTTTCTATTGAAATTTTTACAGTTTCTTGAGACAGAAAACAATGCCAGCTGTATATTCCAGAGTGATAAGATTATTTGGAATGCATAAGAATTTCCGGACATTTTATGAAGTCAACATTCGTGGTTTAGTGTAACTATTACGACACCCAAGTGTATTATTTCCTTTCGGTGGTTAGACGCTAAGAGCCTCTTAAAACTACAATGACTTTAATATGCTAAAAAGATTACATGTATAATCACCGATAGTTCAATATGCCAATAATTATTGGATTAATTATTTAAAATATAAATTAAAGCAAAAACCATTGCTATATTATCCTAGATGCGGTAACAGGGAAGATAAGTGGCTTGGGGAGTTCGTATGCGTTTAGCCAACGCTGGTTCAAATTCAATGCATAATAAAAATATTCTTACCGCGGAAGGGTTAAGGTTTCTGAAAACATTTTGCAACATCACCCTCCCCCCCACCCATTTTTTTTTGTTGGTTAGGCGAAAGCAGGTCATGAGAGCCGGGCGAAAACACCAGGTGCGGAGGGAGAAGACGCGTTCCGGCACGCGTCTCCAGAGGCGACGCGGCGGTTACGTTTGGCAACAGCGGCGCGGTTAGAAGCAGGGAGAGGGAGGTGACAAGCGCAGGGTACTCGCGTGGCGCCCCTTCTACGTTTCCAACCAGGAGAGGGGGAAAGAGGCAGGTGTGCAGGGCTAGGCGCTGTTGCCGCACGTACCCTCTCCTCGTGTTTACCAGGGGGGGTCGCTGTCGCCGACAGCCACTGCGCAGCCCGCCCGCGCCGCTGCGCGACTCCAGAAACACCACGGCGCTTCTTCCAACGCGGTCTCGCGCGCTATGTTGATTTCTCTCCCCCCCCCCCCCCCCCGCCACATAATTTTCTCGTTATTACTATTATTAAAGAGGCGCTACCAGTCAGGGGTGTATTTGTGGTAGTGAGGCGGGATGGTAAGTTCGACGCTCGCTGGTGCTTCCTACGCGGTATCGCCTCTAAACCCAAGACACGCAGTCTTCTCGCAGTGTATTGGGTAACTGTGAGATATGAGTTGAAATGTGACGAAGTAATGAAGATAAAGGTGTAATGCAAGTCCCTTCGGTGCTTTCAAGAATCTGTACCACGAGTTTATGCCCAAAAAATTATTCTAAAACAAACGCTTTATAGACATTTTCAATTTTCTAAAAATACAGTTTAAAAATTAAATAAGGCAACATAACTATGATTTCTCCCTAAACGTATCCTTAAATGATTTTAATTAACAGACTCCATTTGGATATCTTGAGCAGTTTTTACATACCGTGTTTTTTTCATACCGTGTTTTTTTCTGAAGTTCAGGCCACCGTATGTGTACACACGTACGAGAGGCCTGAAAGGGCTATTTCTGTAAATTTAGCACGATTACCTCCCTTGCATTTGATGTCTGTCACAAATATTTTCAACATATATCTACTAAGTGTAATATAATATGGCAACAAGTAGCACAAGTGATAAATTAGAACACTTGCACAACTTTTTACATCTACTTTATTACACTTAGTGAATATCTGTTTCAAATATTTGTGACAGAACATCAACAAATGCAAGGTAGCCTCAAACTTAAACACTAGTAACGAAGAGAAAATAAAATTCGAATGGCGTATGAGACCCGAGTCTAAAATTCAGCACACAGAACACGAGAATTAATTTCACTTCATAAATGTAAAGATATAGGACTACTTAAATGACATACTGTTTCTGCAACGTATTAAAAAGTTTGTGATCTAAGGCACGGGATAAAAAACACAAAACAAAATGAACATCGAAGTAATAAACGAAAATTATGTATGAATACTGCAATAAAATAATTAAAAACTTATATTACAAGATAGTGCATTTCGCAGAATCAGCAGAGAATTTAGACACAAATTTGAATGACACTCGGCACAGATCGACACGTTTAACATACATTTGGGAAATATGACTTTACCTAAATGAAAACGTAATATTCCTGCAGAATTACAGAAATGTGTCTAAAACGTTTCTGACGCATGCAACAGGATTAGAAAAATATAAGTAAAACAGAATTAACATAACACTACTCAGTAATGGTTGCGTTTCTTGCTCTAAATTGTACGTGACATACGGAACGTAGCGTACAAAAATATACATTTTGAAAATAGTTTTGTAGACTGTCTGAACATCTTTTGTGCTTTTATTTTTTAATGAATTGCCACCTATATTTGTTATTATTGGTTCATTTTTTCACGAAATTAAGTCATTAGTGTAATAACTTAGGTATGTTCTTAATGAATACGCAACTCTTCAACATCCCATGTATAAACTAACAATCAGTAGATGCTAGTTCAGTTAAGCTACAGTCCAACCTTCTATATGCCTGAACCAATGTAGTCCTGACTAAAGTGCACCTGATTCGCTTACTTCTTTGGGTGCGGGTTCATAATGCGCTCCAAATGAGTCCCCACACAGACACACACACACACACGCACACGTACACACACACATACATTTCGTTCAATTACAATTGCTGTGAAAATAAAGGTTAACCTTTATTCCTCTTCCTATTTCACAAACCTATCATACATTCCTGCCATGCAGGTAAACGCATGTCAGTTGAGGAATATTTAGGTTTAGGTTTGTGTACTAAAATGTTGTTTATAGTGCGAGATCCCTAAACCCTCCCACTCTATGGAAGCAGCCGATTCGGCGACTCTCACGACTCGTAACAGCCAATCAGACTCGAGAAGCGTAGACAACAAAAGAGCGACGCACGCCATCTTGGCTTCTGTGAACTTGCCTATTCTGTGGCGGAGTCCCTAACTCATTAGCCGCGGCTCCCAAGTTCGGCTCCGAAACAGAGATATCGAACAGCTGTTGTGAGCTTGTTTGGCGGAGTTTAATCACTAACTGCAATGTAATGTAGGGCTGATTAGAGTTTCCAAGTTGCTTCGGGTCTATTTCACACTCAGAGTGCGATTGATTACATCGAGTAAGGAGTTCAAAAGTACAGATTACACGTAACATTCCTGAAGCATTTATGACGATCCACGTCACAGGTTTTGTGTTTTCCTGGTAGTTGCGTGACTTCCGGTTGAACATTTACATTCCTCATATTTAAATAATTCGGTTAACCACAATTTGGCAATGTTGGTATTTAGTGCAGTGGTTCTCAAAATTGTTGTAAGCGGGGTGTTTTTAAAATCCTACATATAATTATTTTAAGCACAGCATATACCAAAATTTATTAGAAGTATGTGATAAAAATTAAGTCAATTGTTACAGAAAAAAAAATTAAACATACATTAAGTATATTCATTCTTATGTTAATGAGAAACACGAGCCTGAGGTGTCTTAACGATTTCTTCCATGTTTGGGCGTTTATCCGAATGAAATGATATAATAGAGTATATAAATATGTATGTATATATATTTCCATATCTAGATACACATTTCTCTGGAATACCACAGGCACTACCGAAAATTATCTAGCCCGCACCAGTGCGCCCTGACGCATACTTGGGGAACCACTGATCTAGTTTCTCAGAAGCAGCTCGAAGTAATTGTATATTCATCTTCCTGTTTGTAATACATTTTATTGTATTTAATTTGTAACTAGCCAGGTTTATTTTGTTAATGTGCTTTAAAACTAATACGAAACTAGGGGCTGGGGCCCTATTCTTGATGCCGACGGAATAATTCCTTTAGAGGAATGACTTAAATACGTCAGAGAATTGCTAAACTTTATTCTTGAACACTCGCTAGCGGAATTAAGTATCGGAGTGACATCACAATCAGTCGGAATTTTTTTCGCTAACTCCTTTGCTGGCTGAATAGCACTAGATATTTGAGAGCTTATTGTTCTTCGGAACTTAGATTTGTAAATGGATGCTGGATTGTGGTTCTGAAATTTCTTTAAAATAGAGTGGAGCGTTGGTTGGGTTAGGTCAGCTTCTTATATTATGCTATTTGTAATCAGATAAAAAATAAGCGATTTGATAATGTAGGTAGGTTTCTCGCCGAATCGTATAGCTTATATTTGTTTAAAATATAATTAATCATTAAAAGGTGAAAACGCAATTTATATAAAATATGGGATATGAAATTTACTGCATTTAAAAATTGCAACACGAGTATGATTGCAATCTATGATTTTCGTGCGTGTGTGCGAAATAGCTTGTTAATTAACTAAAACTTACAATTTAATGTTTCAGAATTTATACACTTGTTTCTGCGTTTGGCAATGTCAGTTTCGAAAATATTAACGAAAGTTTAGAAGTAAACATTTGCAATTTATCGTAACTGTTGGTTGGTAAACATTTCACATGAAAAATAAGAAAATGTACTTGGTAATTGAGTTTTGTGATGATAATATTACATCGTTTCCATATAAACCAATACATATTTCACAATAAATATTGCAAAAAAATGCGTGATGTTTTTATTGCAACGGATCTAGTAGTAAATTTATATCTAGACTCTGCATGTTTATTCGTAACAAAGTATACCCATACGGGGATTTGAAATGCGTTCCAAATGAGTTCACGTATATATTAATTTCGCTCAACTACAATTGTTGTGAAAATAAAGGTTATCCTTTTTTCCTCTCCCTATTATACAAACCCATCCTACATAACCTGCAATGCAGGTAGAGACATGTGGACAAAAACCTTGAAAACAACACACATTATTAAATACCCACATCAGTGTTATTAAATAAACAATATAACATATACGGATATATGCGGAAAGAATAATTTTTGATAAATAATTGGATTGTTTCCCAGAAGCAGCTACTCTACCTATTCACCAAATTTCTCCCGTAATATTTCCAAAGAACTTGTCCATAAACGCTATCACTTTGTAATGACATGTAGCGATTATAAAAATCGAAGTACTTATTCATAAATGATTTTTTTAACCAACAACCATCGCACAACATTTAGATTCATTTCTTAGATACACAAAAACATAATCCGAGTTAATAAGCAGAAAATATAGACTAAATACGAAAGTGAGAGAGACATTGGCAGTTGTGATAGAGAGGCGGTTAAGTGTTCGCTTAATGATATGTGTTAGGCTATTAATCAGACCGGGTGACTACCTGAGTACTACGGTACTCAGGTAATCACTGTAGTCAATTGAGAAAACCTGGCAGTAAAAATCTCTATTTCACAGCGAGATTCCGTAGGAAGAAGAGTGTAATAACGGCTGGGTTTTGAGACCAGCCAAGACAACTTGGTAAGGCAGCAACATAACACCATGTTGAGACATCTCTCAAGTGAGCACCCAGTGAATAGGTGGCATTATGGTTACATAACTTTTGAGTCATCCCTGGAGGTAAATGAACCCGCGAACCTTTTTTCAAGTCACATTCCTCTAGAGACTAACCTTTGGTCGTGAACTTGAGTTGCACATTGGGCAATGGTGTTTGTAGGAAGCTTCATTGCAATTAAGCAAAAACGTTATCCTAAAAAAAATATGAGAAACCCGCTTATATTATTTATTTTCTTCGCGAGCGTAGACCAAATTACCATTATAGCCACGTCTACAATGACACGGAACCGTAATAACGTAAATAACGGATCCGCATACACAAGACAATTACATTTCACATAACAAACGGCTAACAATGAAATTGAACTTCACGGTTAGAAAAAAATAATTAAATTTAAAAAAACGGAGATCCGAGAACAAAACAAAATCAAGATTAAATATATGATAAAAATAAACCACAAAGTAATGATAAAGCACTATATATGATTGCACTTCAAAAAAACGTTTTACGTATTTAAAACGAGTACAAACATAGCTACCACAATCGCCAAAATAATACACTCATCTTCTATAGGTTGCACGGAGTAACGTAAACGGTAAAACTAAGCATTACCGCGCTAATCCGTACGGGTCCATGTCCGAAAGCGTGCCATTGTAGAAACGTCTCCCGTTTACGTGATCCGTAGGCGTATCATCGTGGTGCAGGCCTAACCATGTAACGCTCATGTGACGAGGATCGTGCGGCTCATACATGAGCACCGAGTCTGCACGCGAGTGGTGGGTCTGAGCCCACTATGATCCCGTCGCCTGGAGGCAGCTTTTGAGCTTTACCGCCAACCGAACTAACCTCGGGGTTGTGTTTTACAAGCCGTGTTCGAAAAGCTCTAATAACAATTTTTTTTTAAAAAAATAATTTTGCATTTGGTTCCATTTGAAGGCAAAGCTCACCAAAGAGAGAAGGGGGGGGGGGGGGATGGGCCATGGCTCCGGAATAGTAGACAAACACAAGGCTGACGACACTCAGCCAGCAGCGTCCGGAAAAAAAAAAATGAACACGTTTGTTTCATGGCGGCGGGTCGAAAAAAAAAAAACACGCCGCTGAGAGTTGCCGCAGCTGCCGAGTGAAAAATAAAAGAGACGACAAAACATTTCATTTGCAGGATAAGCGATACCTGCTGTCTGGGATCAACGGTGATTCCATTCACAAGAAGGGGAGACTAATCGAGGGGAAAAAATAAAAACTATTACAACACAGGTAGTTACAAAATACTACATATTTTTATATTGTTACTGACCAAATTGCGCATTCAGACAAACCTAGTTTTTTTGAAGAAGTAAGAAAACGCTGATTGTTAGCATTATCTATTCGAATAACATTATACATCTGAATAGATTTACGCAGTCTTAAAATAATCAAGAATACACAGTAACATTACGACACTACAAAAAAGCTTTATTTAGGCCAAACAAAAAAAATAGATTCAAATTCAATAAATAGATATTGTAATCATTGCTAGTTAAAATTGAATTTGATATTTTTGGATTATTTGCAGATTTAAATTCATTTGAGGTTACAATAGTTTGGCTAGTAACTAACACAGACTTTTTTCTTTATAGCAACAGTACATCGTTTTGCACTATATTAAATACAGCTTGCATTTTTGTTGGCGGAAACATGACTTTCCAGTGGCTCATACCTAAACAAATTTTTTGTTGTAGGAAAGAATAAGCATTTTTAAATGCAGACAAACACTTCAGACTAACATAACAATATAATAATTTTTTTTTTCAGGACTGTACTTTGTCCCCTAGTATACACTCATACTTGTAACAGAGCTACTACGTTTGACATCTTGCATTTAAAGCTTACTTATGGATTCGATCTATTTAAACATTAAACAGTCAATAATACCAACCCGAGTTTAAAAATCACACATTTCTAAAAGAAAAACTAACAAATATCATAGGAGTACGGCACAGTTTTGAATTTAATTGATGACATTAGCTAAAAGTATATTTCTTTAAATGTATTTTTAAAAACTATTAGCTTATGGTAAGCAACACTTATATCAATTAGATATTTAATTATTCTTTGGCAATTTTATGTTGGTCCTATAATACTGTCCTTTCGTTTTATTGATATTAAAGTTTTCTGAGACGATAGAAACAATGCTAAAGTGTAAGTTTAGCGTTCATTGATAACTATGCATTTATCCACTAAATCACTGCCAGATAACTCAAAAGAGGTTGATATGTTAAATTTTTTTTCAAACGAGCGTGCAATGAAAATATGTTTGCATTACTGCATTATGTTCTACCTAGAGCCACAATAATCATTTCGTGTTTCATTGGGCATTAAAGTAGACTCGAAGCACGAATGCATCTGCGCTTCACGATGGTGAGTGGTTAAGATAACCCTGAAATTTCGCGGATTTCTTCTGCCCCCAGGGTAGGATTCAAAGTCACGTGTGTGCCCAACCAAAGGTTTGCTTTTCCCGAGAACATATTTTGTTATCCTTGTTCATTGGAACTAACTGGACACGGTCGTCGAGGGGCGTGTCCGAACAACTGCGGTCCAATCACGAGCACAGTGCGCGAGTATGAAGGTATGCATTTCCACTTGGGGATCGTCCATAAATCACGTTAGGCTCGAAAAGAGGGGGAGGGGGGGGGGGGTCGGGAAAAATCACGAAATATCACAAGGGGGGAGGGGAGGTGTAGAGAGATATCACGTGTATTTATTTTTTTCGCGCGATTTCTACTTATAAGCCTTTCCTTTAGTATTTTTATGCCAGTGAGAATAAACCTGCAACCTTAATGTGTGTCTGGACACTTTTATCACTGTGCTTAATTTTCCAGAATTAAATTAGATTATACCTATATTTAAAGATAATATTCTGAAATTTTTAAAAATATTTTGTACCAAAAAAATACACGTGATTTATTTCGGGGGGGGGGGGGGGGGTTAGTCTAAAACCTCACCACAAATCACTAGGGGGGAGGGGGGGTTAAAAATTTGCTAAAAAAACATCACGTGATTAATGGACGACCCCTTGCGACTAAACGAATGTGCGAAATTCCCGCGCGTCACGATGACAGGAGACGCCCGCGCAGAGAAGACGTGCCTAGTCGTCGGGCAATGCTCACTTGGAGGTGCTCGGTGGCACACGGGCCGGAAGGAGAGCTGCGCTTATCGCCAATCAGGGCGCAGGACGTGGGAAGCGCCGTCGCAGTCGGGGCGGAGGCGCCTCGCGTCTGGGGGCAGGGGGGCGGCAAGTTCCTGAGACTCCCGGCCGGATAAATAATGCACATCCACTTTCCGATTCACCTCGCGCCAGCCCCCGAGCGCGGCGCGCGCGCGCAACAACGACCCACGACGCGCGCTAACGACGAGTCTTCGCCGTCGCCCAAAAGTGAGAGGTCTTTCAAAAAGGACTATGCCCCACCATCTTGTATTTTCCCGTTTTTCTGCTATCATTCTCATTTTGAACTCTTTCTGCCAGACCTTCTATACATTTTTGCAACCACACATTTACTAAGAGCCTCTGTAAATCATGAGTATCACACCAGCTCACAAGCGTTAAAACCAACAAGAGTTAAAGCTTAGTCCTAAGCTTTATTGCAAAAGAAATCAAAATGTATGAAATTGCAAGATGGAAAGTCCTGATCCCCTTTAAGGCCCGTCTACTTGGTAATAAATAAGAAGTGTTAAAATTTTAGGGTAAATAAAAAATCTGCTCACGATATCCGAGACGTTCGAATATATTGAGAGGATTTTTGAGATTTTTTTTTTTTTAAAGCTCTAACACACACAGGTACGTGGGCGCCTTTAAGACTACTCTATTCTGTATTCCCACGTAAAGCAGAATAAGTTTACTAAAAAAAAAAGGATAGACTGGGGTCCTATGTGCCGACCCCTGTTAGTGGTATGGATGAAAAATAATTAGCTGCAGTACAACAATGAAAAAATATTTCTTTCGGGTAGAAAGTCTTTCATTTGGGCATACCTAATTGCTAATAATTTTTTTTGCGAAAAATATTTGCCCTTAATAATATAGTTAGAAAATATGATTTGTTGAGCTCTTGAGAAAAATAAGCTTTGAGCGATATACGAGTAAGTGCCGATTTTTTATAACGGTAATTGAGGAGTGTTTGTGGGAAACGGTTTAAGTGCCAAAAAGTAACATTTTGAGGTTTATCATTGAAATAATTGTATGTCCTGTTACTAATACCATAGGAAGTTGTATACGTGCTAATCATCCATATTCAGTTCAAACAAGCGTCGATAGAATGCGCGTGGTGTAGCTCCACAGCTGTTGTCATGGATAATGATACAAGTGCCATCTGATGTAAGTAGCCATATTGTGTTTCGTTTCATGGCATGTTTGGATGCACTCTTGTAAGAAATGGATAACAGTTCGGTATTAAAGTCTGTTAGAAAGAAAGTGGCGGAAAATAAAGAATTGAGGACCCATGGGAAGCCTTACACAACTTCAAAAGAAAAGGAAAAACCTGCAAAGATGCCAGCTGCAGCTGAGGTATGTATTGCAAACATAACATAAAATTACATGCTCTAAACATGTTTCTGTCTACAACACTAGCAATCATAAACCAACATGCATTTTCAGAAGTTGTTCAAAATGTAAAACATGATTGTGGCAAACCTGATTTTATTTCAAAATGTTTGTAAACCTAAGTTTTCATGTGAGAAAACAAACTATTGTTGTTTCGTTTTAGGCAAGCTGCAAGTGTAAATACAAATGCCGTGAACTGACGAAGGAATGGAAGGAATTTTTATTCCTAGAAATGTACAAGCTCTCTGATGAAAAACAAGGCACGTATCTGATGAACCGTATAAATGTCATTCCCGTTCAACGAAAGCGACACGGAAAATATGAAGATCCGGCTGATAGCAAGCGGCAGTGCACCATGACATATACTGTTCCCACGAAAACAGGCCTTGTGCAGGTATGTGCTAAAACATTTAAAGACATTTTCTCTCTCACCAACCGAAGACTTCTGACACTCAACGATAAAAAAAAAGCTAGGTCATGTAGCATATTCCGATGGCAGAGGTAAAAGACCGTCATCACACAAACACAAACAAAAGTACACAGATGAAGACAGGAATCTTGTGCAGGAACACATACAATCATTTCCACGCCAAAAAAGCCACTATGGAAGGAAAAAAAGTGGTAGGGAATATCTGAGTAGTGACTTAAATTTTCACAGAATGCATATTGCATTCAAAGATACACACCCTGAATCCAAAGTAGAATATAGATTTTACCAGCGAGTATTTCGCAAATATTTCCCAAATCTATATTTTGGATTGCCAAAAACGGACACGTGCAGAGTATGTGATATGCTGCAATCTAAAATCAAGGCCAATGAAACACAAACTGGACAATTCTCCATACGAACACAACTGACCGTGCACCAAAAGAAGGCCCAGAAGGCCCTTGGGTTGCTAACTAATTGCATGAATGAATCACAGCTCCCTGCAAGTGATGTATGCTGCTTATCAATGGACCTCCAGCAGGTTATTTTCTGTCCCACTCTTACGCATAGTAACATGTTTTACTCGAGGCAGCTTTCTAACTACAACCTTTGTGTACACTTAGGTGATAACAATAAAAGTTACATGTGTATGTGCACGAGGCAATAGCAGGTCGTGGAGGCAACGAAATTGCATCATGTTTTTTTAAAGTGTTGAAAGGTGCAATCACAGCAAAGAATAAAATAGAGCTATGGTGCGATAACTGCGTCGCTCAGAATAAGAACAGGATGTTACTTATGGCTGTTTTATACCTAGTTGCAAAAGGATATTTTAAATCAATATATATCAAATACCTCGTTTCAGGCCACAGCTATATGCCTTGTGATAGGGATTTTGGGGTGATAGAAAAACGAAAAAGAAAATGTACACCCATGGTTCCTGAAGAAGTGCAAGAAGTTGTCAGGTCTGCTAGGGTTACCAATCCCTTCACAGTCCTCGCTATGAAAGAAGAGGACTTTTTTGATTTTGGCATGGTTGCGGATTGGTTTCTCAATACAACCAAACTCCAGCTGACTAAACTATCTTGGATAAGAGTTTGTGTTGACAACCACACTTCTATTCTGGTCAAGAAAAGCTTCAATGAACTTGAAGAATGGAGTGAGTGTTCGGTATTCAAGAAGTCGCATAACCTGCAACAAGTGAAAACTTTGAAGAAACTTCCTGGATGCAAGCCATCAAATCACATAAGTGCTGAAAAAAAGAAAGACCTTCTATCAATGCTCGATTTTATGGATGTGAAGTACCATTCCTTTTACAGAAAAATCTGTCAGTGATATGACACTTTTTACAGTAAATCATATGCTTTTTTTTCTTTCAAAAAGTGAGAATACACCATAATAATGTAGGCATCACAATATTGTAACGTGATTAATTTTTTTTTCGTTATTATTTTCCACAGGAATGATCTTCGAAATACATAAACTGCAGAATTTTGACAATTATTATAAAAAAAACTTTCGCTTGTTTTTTAATTTGTCATTTGCTTAACATGTTTAAATTTTTTTGTAATAGTTTTTGTCACAGGAATAATCCCGAAAATATATGTACTGCAGCATTTGGTATATAAAATTACTTTTGACACGTTTTTTTCATTTCCTGAGAAACTTACTATTTGGCACTTATACCGTTTCCCACAAACACTCCTCAATTGATAATTGGATCTAGTAGTACTCACGTAAGAGCTATCATTCGAGTGTGCTGTAAAATATAGACTTTGTTCAAATGACTTGGGGGAAAAAAGGAGGGGACAATAAATATAACCAAATGCCCTTGTTACCATGTTTTCCAGTAACTTTAACAGCTCTCCTAGGTTAGTGCAATTTGAGGCTGTTTTCTAAGCCTGTCTTGTAACGACCCGAGCGAAGAGAATGCGCACGGAAATAAAAAGAAGAAGTTTACCGATGCAGAATGATGTAGCCCTGCGGAAACCTATAAATCATGCTACGGCTAATGTAACTTTAATGGCTCGTGTAGGGCATTAGGCGGGAAAAGTTAAACACGAATGAAACTTCGCGGGTACAGCCACGACAGGCTGTGTAGCAACTAGAAGTTACAAGACATCCAACACATTGCCCGCGGACAAGTGGTCCCACAAACTAACCAAAACTTATTTTACTTAAATTTCCCACGTCAAAAATTATCAAAAATATTAATACTATGAAATCAAATAAAATTTCTTGCAATTGGAGTAGGTAATTCGGTGACAATTTATGGTCATACGCCTTTGGAGGGCTCTTGTACTTCAACACATACCTAGACGGACAAGTTACATTAACACACTATACGAGTTTTAAATGGGGAGGAAATCTTCAAATTTAAATACGTTTAAAAAAAATCCCCAAGTCATTGTTAAACTGTCATTTTTAAAACTTCTGAAATAATTCCAAGCAAAAATATTTCCAATGTATTCCAGTATTTTCAATAAGTGCTTTACCCGAGCGCAGAACAGATCGACTGTTCAGGATCGGCGGAGGGTGCGTATGACACTTTAAAATAGAAAATGTCAAAACTACAGAGAATTAGCGAGTTTTACTGGAAAAAAAACTTTTACAAACTTCTAAAAAAACTCTTAAACATATTAATGATGGACCACAATAAACATGTTTGTAAAGCCAACGTAAACATGCATAGAGTGCAGTTTTGACTATATATTTTTTTTTCCTGCACTGTTACAATTATTTTAACTCAACAAACCATCATTGCTACTCTAAAACGTTTAATTGTTGAAGAAAATCAGATAAAGTCAATTAATAGCAGACGAATTAATGGTTAAAAATATAACAGTTTTCAGACCTTACGACAACACATAGTATATAAAAATTTGCCGATACTGTTTTAAAACTAAGATACTGTCAAATTTCCCGTGTTTTCCCGTGTTTTCCCGTGTTTTCCCGTGTTTGAAGACGCTTTCTTCAATTTCCATAGTTCTTACTGTTGAGGCCTTCACCTACCCGGGCACGCATACGATGGGTAGAGCGTCAGAAAAAAAAAAACGAAAAAAAACACGCGATTTAAAAGCTGCTCAAGAAACCCGAATGTATCTGTTCACAGAAAACATTTGTTAAAACAATGAACGTTCAGGGCGGAATTAATCCGAATGAAAAAGCACACCAGCACTATGCTCTTTTGCTCACATTTACACTTGTTTATAATGTTAATTAAAGTAATAAAAAAAACAGAGAAAATTTGTAATTAAAAGGAAAATTTTAAAAAAAAGAACCTATTGATTTAATTGTTTGTGGGAGCACTTTAGGGCGGATGAGTAGTTTTTGTTTTCGTATTTATAGAATTGCTTTCAGGCGCGAGAGAGACGGTGGGGCTCCAGAGAGCAGTGACCGCCAGGGCGGGTCCGCGGGTCGGCGACCCTGGTCAGGAACACAGCACCTGTCCCGCAGCTGCTGGACCTGGCTCACTGCTCTTCCCAGTGGCGCCTGCCGTCTCCCTGCTGCCCCTCCCTGATTCCACTCAAACACGCCGTTTTCATTTTCTTTTTTTATGTGTAAGCATCTTTAACTCTCGGTTTGCGGCATTTGGTAGGAGTGATTTCACGGGGGACGCACCACAACGCCGACAACTACAAAACTGCTGTGTACCACAACGCCGAAATACACTAACGCAGAAAAATGTAATTGCAGGACTGCCACAAAGGTTAGGTTAGGTTAGACTAGGTTAGGTTAGACTAGGTTAGGTTAGACTAGGTTAGGTTAGGTTAAGTTAGGTTAGGTTAGGTAATGTTAGGTTTGATTGTGGTATTTCGGCGTTAAGGTACATTTAAGAAACACACACAAATTGAATTCAGTTGTTATTTCGGCGTTGTGGTACACAGCAGTTTTCTAGCTGTTGGCGATGTTGGTCAATTTTGACATTCGGCGTTGTGGTAACGACCCGATTTCACGTGAATGGAAAGGGAAGTGGATAAACGGATAGATGGCTGGACCCACATAAACCCGTATACAGTCACTTTCGTCAACATTAGGGGACATACCAAACGTATTTGGTGTGCCAAATGAAGCTTCATGACAGCGAAACTACCCTGGAATGTAATTTGGTAAACCAAAATAGACATAGTAAAAAAAAAAGTAATTCCAAGTTTTAAATAGGTTTTAAGAAAATTATCATTTACGCTCTCGATAATACGTAGTCTCCTTCCCAAAAACAAACTGGTTACCTACCGATAGCTTAGTGGTAGAACGCGTGCTTGATAACCTGGAGGAACGTGGTTCAAATCTCGCCACTAAGAAAACTTTTTAATAACATTATGATAAAATAATTTTGTGCGATAATTATGTTAAATCATCTCAATGGGTTAAATAGTCTGTAGGGAGTATTTACAGACTGATTTCAGTTGTTTACGCAAAAACTAATTTACAAACATATACTTAGTGGCATAACATTTTTTTTTTTGTTTCAGGTTAATATTTTAGTAACGCCAGAGAAATACTACGTATAACTTGTGCGGAAAATTTGTACCATTAACTGTTTAGTGAATTTTAACAAGATGGGCAATATTTTAATAAAGTTTTTTTTGTCGAAAATCAAGCCGAAATCCTGGATTTATTGTACTGTAACTTTTAGTTAAAAAAATAACTTAAAGATACAAAATGTCTTTGACGCTATGTTCGTCCCAACACAAAATTTCTGGCTTATAAATATAGTTATTTTTAAAGTTGCATTTACAATTTTGTTTCCTTTTTCTATAAAATTAATACTTTTGGTATATTTATCACGCTCGGCGTTATTTTTAAGAATTAAACGTTAAATTTGGCGCCCGTGTTTCGTATTATCTCGTATTATAATTTTATTTGCAACATGAGAATACATTAATTTGCTCGTTACCTAGGTTATATATGTTTACACATTACTGGCGAGTATTGAAAGACTCGCTCACATTTATTTTTAGTTTTTTTAAGACACTTCTAAAATTTTAACTTGATACCTTCCTTGCATTTGTTGATCTGCCACTAATATTTTCAATAGATATTCACTCAGTGAAATATCAATTATTAGAAAAAGGCGCGTAAGTACTCCTAAGTATCACAATTCCCGCAACATTTAAACCCATGATATTACACTAGGTGAATATTTGTTCAAAATATTTGTGGCAGAGCAACAAATGCAAGGGAGGGATCGAGCTAAAATTTTGGAAATGACACTTGAATAGAAAGTAATGACTAAGAGACCTGCAAAATTCGCGGATTCAATGACCTCCAGGATAGACTCAACGTCTACACACTCGGGCAATTGCCACCTGTTCCTTGGCTGCTGACTTGTGAGTCGTCTCGACCGAGTGTCTGTGATTCGACACTTCTTTGAGCGAGGGTCTCTAATTGGCCCTCATTAATCCAGATTAACAGTGAACCAATTGCAGAAGCAGCGCTAAGGTATAATTATTTGAATTGTAGCATATCACGAAATGAATCCGCGAATTTTGCAGGTCTCTAGTAATGACGAAGAAAAGAAAAAAATTAACATGGTGTGCGAGACCTAGAGGCTGGGGGTACAAGTTCTAAAAGCTCGGGGACTCGTGCATCACACGCCTCTACGCATCTACGCATCTACGCATCTACGCACCAGGCAGGCACCGCCGAACTGGCGCCATGAAAACATCAGTTTTAACTTGTTTTGCTGAATAAACAAATATACGGAACGAAACTTGTATAGGCATGTGCAATAGCTCTTTTAAATTCGTGATCAGACACTTCGGGGGAATCTTGGAAGGTCTATACAAATGGCGCGATAACACCCAGAGCTCTGCACCTAATTCGGCGGCCAGACCAGCCAAACCATCTTAAAACAACAACAAGCTAAGAATGGAGCTAGGACGGGTAACATGATCTCAGGGTGCTGGGATGCTCCCTTGCTAAAGGCTGAGGCCCGATTCCTATCCTGATATATTGCTATGTGTACTAGTTGTGGCAGACCGTCCACATTCTGGAGTCAGGAGGAAGTCAGGGAATTTGGAATCTGTCAGGAAAAATAAAATATAATATTTGAAATCCTGTAAATTCCCTTAATTTGAGGGATGTATACGTGTATACACGTATATGCATATATATATATATATATATATATATATACACACACACACACACACACACACATACGCGCCAGGAAAAGTTTAATTCTTTTACTCTACGTTCCAATTGCTGTAGATGAGAGACGTGGCACAATTTATTTCAAAGGAACTTTCCAGAAATTTAATTCAGTTTCACCTTTAGCAAAAATATTAGTAATACGACATGTATCTGCTAACAAAGAACAACATAAACATAAATAAAAAATAAAAACTTACAAAATTTCAGCAAAAAAGTTGAAAATAACATAAACAATGTAACAACCAAACAAGTTAATAAAAAAAATTTAACTTCATAACTTCGAGGTCACTACGCACGGAAATGAGAAAACGGGACAGGTCATCAACAGACAAGGGCTGCTTCCACGGAGATGCAACCACTGCGTACACATCCCTACACCAACAATTAACAAACCACTGCTGGTAATTGTATTTCAATAAGTTTTACGTATTCTTAAAACACGGCCAGTGAAAAACGATCAAATTAGCAGCATAAACAGAATATGCATATCAACTAATTGCAAGTGTGAATAGTAACGGGAGGGGCGATACAGCATGTCACGTCCCATCTAAGCCCTGCCTGATTGCATTTACTGACACGAAAGTATCTCGGTTAATAACAGCGCGGCATTTTTTTCAATCCGTAATTTTGTTTTCACGGCTGCAACAATAAATAGCAGGATTACTTACCACGCCACACCGCTTCTTCCAAGTCTTTTGTCATCACGACACGACAGATAATAAAACAGGAATTAATAATAGTAGGCCAATGAGAAAATTCAATTATGTTACACCGGCCGTATAATACAGTGTTTAGAACGTAATCGTGAAACACTCAACGTTACAATCTTGTTTGACAGTCTCAGGCAGTTAATTACATGGTTGTTGAGAAGAGTGGTTAAAAATCGACGGTTGAATTATTACTTGAACGCCGGATAGCACGAACAAATTAATGGAAAATCAAAACGTGTACGTTTTACTGTGGGCAGATTGAAATTGGACAACATACTTTTATTTGTTTATCAACATTCAGAGGCAGCAATATTGGTCGAGTATAAAATAAAGTCACGTCTCTCGTTTTGGAAGTATATAGTATTACTAATTAGCGCGAATGTTGTCTTTTAATACTTAAGATTTTTTAAAATAACAGAAGAAAAATTCACAGCATGAGCTAAAGTAAGTAAAGTAATCTTTTCAATGTATCTCTAATCACTATGTCCAAACTGTTGTTCAAGCCAAAAGCCACTACCGTACAACATTTGACCTACATTCATGTCTTTGAGTATAACTAGAGATGTGAGTGGGAAATTTTATTTGTTTATTTTTTTAAAGTGAAAACGTCTATTTGCGTGACAGTCGGTCGAACTTTCTTCTGTGACTAAATACCGTCACATTTTAATAGCTAATAACTGCGAGACTAATAATGCGTTAACAATGAAGACCTTTGCTAAATGCGATTAAATTGTAATTTATCTATTCTGTGACCATTATTTTACTGTATATAACCATGTTATTACTACGAAACATTTATGGTTTTATCCCGAAATTTTCAAGAAAAAGTACAGCGCGGACCCGAACTGCGCCTGTCTCTGTCTCCCCCCCCCCCCCCCCCCAAATAACCAACACAAGATGTACGAAATTTAAGATAGGCTGATATATACGTTATACAATAATTTATTTTCTGCAGATTGGTATAATCTGTAAAAACTTTTTTTTTGTTTCGTCTTAGCTTCACCAGAGGGTGTCATAGGTCCTACCCAACTCTCAATTTTCAAATGAGCCATTAGGTTGTAAGTAAAGACAAAATTCTGTTTTATTTGGTTATTTTTGTATTAAAAAAATATATACTATTTGTTTGTTTCTTTGGAAGTATATATCGTTGAGAATTATTTTCCAGTATTGCAAAAAAAAAAAAAACCTATCAAATACAGGAAAATTTTCCCATGCATACTTTTCTGGAAAAATAACATCTTAAGTGTAACTGACCTTATTACTTCGACGTAGACACACGTCCAGGCCATACTTAAAACAATAAAAATTTTCAACCACTAACATTCTATATATTCGACCTGTTCACTTAGTGGTTAGAGCTTCTGATTGGCGAAAGAAAGGTTTCGGGTTGGAGATTTTTTCACTCGTGGAAAATATTCCTTCCTGGGATCATGATTGGGTGATTCATAATCTCCCCCCACCCCCCCCAAACTCACAACGCAGAAGGCAATGGCAAACCACCGCGGGGCCGCCCCTGCTACGTCAACCTCAAGTGCGTCTCGACTTCCACGTCGGGGCGTTGTTTGGGGCCACTATGGACGGACGGAAATGAGCGTCGGGGCGCCGTCGACACACGGAGATGTGTCCCTTGTCCTTACATTCCTACAACATCCTTCAGCAATGCCTATCCTCTGGAGCAGCGTATGGCACTCACACACGATAAAGTCCCGTAAAAACCTTCGATTAGCGACGAACCTGATGAAAGCTAACTCAACCGGATTTCAGGAAGGCGATTTGGTGTGACTATATACCCTAAGCTTCAAGCGGCGTAGAGAATCCCATTTGAAGCGTTGGATCTAATAAATGATGTGGTCTACCGCATCCAGAGAAAAAAAAAAAGAGGGGACAAATGAAAGTGGTACATTTGGACCGGCTGCTGAGGGAATACGTCGGAAGAAATGCGTTACTTGTTCGGAACGAACAGGTTTAAGGAGGGTGCAGTGTTACGAGGATGCTAGAGATGAAGCAACAAGGCAGGCCAGTCAGCCCGGCGCGCCGGCCAGCCGGAGGGGGGGGGAAGGGGGAGGGGGAGGGGGGAGGGGGGAGGGGGGAAGGGGTGAGTGGGCAGGGGGGGAGGGGGAGGGGGAGGGGGGTAGGGGACATAAATAGTACCCGTCACCCCACTACATTGGTAGTCCGATCAGAGCGGCGCTTGTTTGTCCCTCTCGAGTGTTCGGCCCGTAGAGTCCCGCCCACGTAAAGTGGCGTAACTAGGACGCCAATTGTTCTCACAACGCCGGGTACACAGTCGACCTTGATGACACCACACTTCGAAGGGCAGGGCTGAGAGGTATATAAGCGGGGAGGACGACCTGCGATGGCTGTGAAGTGAAGGGCGTGTGCGAAGACGGAAGCACCGTGGACCGGAGAGTCTGGCACGGTGCTGTGTGCGCACCCGGACGAGTGAGTAGAGCGGAGCGGAGTGTTGGGACCAAGGCGAGCGGTAAGAGACGAACCCTGTCGAGCCGAGCTGCAGTAGGGACAGTAAAAAGTGGACTTGCGAAGAGGTGATTTAATTTATGAACAGGCACTGAGATTGTTACAATTTAATTGTTTAAATATTAGCTATTAAATAAACTTGTGTTTAATCAACTAGGGTATTCTTTCCGGACCTGTTTTTTTCCCCACACATAAAATTACTTATTGTGAATTACTTAAATGTTTACATCAAACCTCATCAGGGGTTAGTATTTTCAGTTCAAGTACTTTTTCCTCACCTCCATTTAAATTATTACTAAACTGTTCCGTTTTCAACACTCTCACACTAGCTAGTAATTTAAAAAAAAATTCTTACGTTTAAAAAACCACGATTCTGAAGTTAAGGAAGCAAGTGTCGGATCCCTAAAAGCACGCAGGGACGCGTCGGCGTGTTGATTAGGAAGCGAAGCAAAGGTGGCTGCGTCCACTCTAGACGTGCTTTCTTGTCCACACCTTAGCTGAGGGATGGATAAATTCAGCTGCTTCGTATTCGAAGTATCCGCAGTAAACGCAAGACGCCACGCGGCAGGGCGTCCGCCGCGCGACTAAGGTTTGTCGACCTCGGCCAGACGCTTGAGAAGAGAACCACCGGCATTGTTACCTGCCGGCGGGCGGCATGCCCCCCACCCCCCTTACCTCCCCTGAAGGGCACAATGCCACGCTTATTGTCTGCCGTCGCGAGACGACGCCCGCCATCAGCGCGATTCTGCGTCGGCTGCATGAACGCACTTAACACTACAGCGCCCAGCTGGCGGGTTCATTTGGTTGTGGGGGGGAGGGGGGAGATACTGTCATGCACGTTAGTAGTCAAACGTCACAGATATAGGGGATATGAAAATTTGTAGGGAGCGATCCCTAACAGTTCTGTTTGAAATAATAAGCTCTGGAATTAATCTAAAACGAACTGGAATGTCACTCCCAACCCTACCCTATCAGGGCGCATATGCGGGATGGGAATGTGAGGATGCCGGCCGTAAGGTCGGAATAATCTGTAAGGGTACACAAATATTTAAAAGCAAGTAGCCACGTGTGCAAGCATTGGTACTGTTATGCGAGTGTGCAAGAATATTTGCAAATATCCGAGTGCTGAAGTAGGTGTGCTAGCGCGCAAGTACAAGTTAACTCGTCAGAACAGTGTAGAATTTGTGGCAGTTCGCAACAGCAGGTCAAACAAGTGAGATGAATGACTGACAAAATCTACTGCATTTAAAGTCTCGTAATTTAAACCAGTTATCGATACCATAAAGGTATGCGTTACCTCCAGTTTGTTGTTAATTGTCCTACCTTCCACAAAACACAACGTCGTGTTTCATAACGAGTGTTGAATTATTTCTTCCCTTCTCTCGGGTATATGAAAAAAAAAACTGGTCACAATGTCGCTTGTAACTAAAGATGTAAAGTGCATTCGACATTTTTGAAAGCTCGAGACATTGAACGATCATTCGGTCATTTCGTCCGCCGGACTTACGAGCAACGATCCGATCATTTCATGGCGTGGATGTTGAAGGTAAAAGTGTGCTGCACTACACGCCATTTTATCAATTTTCATTACCAGAAATTGCAGCTTCAATTAGTATACAAGCGATTACCACTAAAAAAAAACAAGCACATATTGCAAACCAAAAGTATTGAAGTTCCATAAACACTACTTGCATACGTCAAATTAACAAGAAAACTATGAAATACATTGAAAAGCCATTTTTGTTTGGTTTTACTAAGAACGAGCACTACATTTGGGATGTACACACACACACAAAGAGAAAGAGAGAGAGAGAGAGAGAGAGAGAGAGAGAGAGAGAGAGAGAGAGAGAGAGAGAGAGACTATTAAACTAAAGAAATCACCAACGGTTAATTTTTCTTTATCTCTAGTCAATCGGATAGTTGAAGACAGATCACGTTAGTATAGAAAGCGGCGATCTACCGGCGTGCAAGGCGCGTAGCGAAATGAGTAATCATCTTCACAATCGCTGCGTCGCAATCTTGCGGGACGGCTATCGGGCGTCCAAAGAGCGAAGAGTGGCGTGCACGAACAACGGAAGGAGGGAAGGAAGGGCAAGAAATGGTACGAGGAGAACAGACAGCGCCATCCGCCCTCCTTATCGGTGAATCCCGGGGCGAGCGACCGCGCAGCGCCCGTTCGGCTTCCCCCGGGACAGCATGATACTGCGTGGGGGGAGGGGGGGAGGAGTCTGGGCCACGAGAGCCCTGGAGCAATCCCCGCAGCGCCGGCGATAAGGTCAAGCAAGACGGCTCCGAGCAGCAGCGGGCAACGACATCGGAACGGCCGGGAAAAAAAAAAAAAAAAAAAAAAACTGCGTCTTCGAGGCCGGCCGAACGAACATTGGAACGTTCCCGGTTCGAAATGAACCATTAAGCGCATCCAGGGTGTCCAAAAAAAAATCTGTAGTAAAATTTCTCTGAATTATCCCTAAATTTCTCTTATCAAAATTTCAAACTGCCTTATTAAAAAAAAAATACCTTTCATATTTTTTTTTTGCAGTTTTCTAAAAGAAATAAAATCCAGCATCTGCCATGCAACCTCACTTAGGAATTATATTGTAACAAAAATGATCAATCAAATAGAACCTTGCATAAACCATTTTATAGTGTGTACGACTATGGACAAAATACTATCTGCTGGGAAAAAAAATCTTTCACAGTATGGTTGATGACACTGACTTATTTCAGGTGATTTCCCTGACTTTCCAGGATATGCACACCCTGACCTTCAACCGAGGTTCCGCCAGAAACGCGTTTGTTGCACGACGAGATGATGTTTGAGCGAAACATTGATCTACTAACAGCACGTATTGCAGACTGTAAAGAATGACAAAATGTTCCATTCGGGCATACTCCAGCTTCAGAGTTTTTTCTTTTTACCTGTACAGTAATATAGTAGTAACGCAAAAATATACAAGTGGCATTACAAGTTTGTAATTGAGGATAAATACTCAACACTATACATAAGTGCAGACTAAAACCTATAAAGACTGTTTTATTATATATGCACATCATACTATCTTAAAATTATGTAAATCTCTTTTTGTTCTGGTAAGAAAAGGAAAAAAAAGCCCTTTAAAAAATAAATGGTTTTATTTTTTAGCAATAAAAACGACGAGGGTTTCGATTCCCAGTGAGCAGCTGAGTTATTCCCCAGGTACTTCCGTTTCCCCTCACGACTTCATCCAGGCAATAGCTCCAATCGAACCCCACCACCCGTCGTCCTCTTGATGATCCAGATGTGGACAAAACGCGAAGCCCTGGTTTTAAAAATCATAATCTACCGGGCCAAAAACTGTTCTTGGAAAAGGTATAACGGCGGCGACAGTAAAGAGATAAAAAAAAAACAGCCGTGATATATATATTTTTTTTGTTTGTTTGCAGGAAGGCGGGCGGGCGGGCCCAGACCGGCGCATCCGGCAGCCAGGCCGCACCTGCGCAGGTACACACTACCTGGCAGCCTCCTTGGCGCAGCTCGCTCGAGTTGCTCGCTTCCGCTTCCGGCGGCGCATTGTCCCGCCGCTGCCGCGCCCCGCGCCTCTTCGGTCGGCCCGTGGTCCGCGGCGGACACGGGGATGGCATCCTCATTATTCCCCACCCCGCTTATTCCGTGTTCATAAATGGTTTTTAGTACTAAACAAGTCCTTACATCTGCACCTCACAGGCATAAGACACTACATCCACTTTTGGGCAAATGCATTTTTAACCATCAACTTGACCACCGTTTGACGGTCTTTCTATTGGCATGACACACTAAGATCTACGATATATACAAAATTCACAGATTTTTGGGAAGAAAAAATTTGAATACATTGGCATTATTCAAAATTCTTTAAACTGCTTAATTGAAAAAAAAATGTGTTTTTTTGGAATTTTTGAGTCTTATGCCTACGAGTCACAAATATTTTTTTATGGGCTTAAAGTCAAAAAATTTACGTCAGTCGTGGCATGCAAAGAAAGCACGAAATCATGTGGTATACAGTTTCGGATTAACTGTTAAATCTTTGGCTTAACCGCCGAAACCTTAGTTTTTCAGGGATTTGGGAAAACCTGATTGTTACTAATTAGTGCGCGCGGTTAGATTTACCAACATAAATGTCTAGATCAGCTGTCGAAAATAATGACACGCGCGTTCTACTACATTCGGTACGGAAACAAGCCATTTTTTTTTAAAATTGAAATAATTCAATGTAAAAAAGGTTATTTGAAGCAATTCATATTTAACTGTACGATTTACGGAACCATCTAACACTTGCGCACTGAAAGCCGGACAAACTGCTGTGAGATTTCAATAGCGTAGAAAATGACTGAGCTCATTATTGAACGTATTAACGCACAGAGCATAAAACTTGGAAAGATATCATTGATGTCTTGCCATGTCAACAACCTATGAGTTATTTAGAATTAAAATCACAGCAATAAATAAATGAACACACCCAAAATGCCAGGACCGCTTCCCTTTTACATTGTGGCCTTAGCATATCTACAATTAACGGGTAACTACCCTACACAGCTTAGTAATTATCCCCGTCTAACGTAGGCATCACTTACAAGGTGTATCAAACCTATGTTTTAAGTTTCGCAATATTGAGTTATGTGAGTTTCGACACATCGTGTAACGTCGGTTGCAAAGCACACACCCTGTACAACGCGCGGCTGTCGTGCGACACCCACATCAGAGCAAACACAGGCCGGAGCGCGCTATCGCGGTGACCTTGCCTCCAACAAAACACTATCGGGCACGATATGCGTGTGCCGAGATAGCATGCATGGCGGAGGGAGGGGGGTATCTTCAGCACACGTGTTGCCGGAGCTTCAACACGCACGCAGTCCTGTTATGCATAGAACAAGGAGGGAGATGTAGAAGTGCGACTCTTACACAGTGGAAACTGAAACCATGTTTGGCGCGACATGTGACGCTATCTGTTGGGTGGATCCATAAATACTAGCACAAAAATTAAGTTTATAATGTTAATTTAACTAATAGATGACCAATTATTCAGTAAAAGAAATTTAAACTGTGCAAAAAACGCTTAATGTAATAAAAAAAAATCATGTTCTATATGGATCTGTAGGAGATGCAGTATTTCTGCATCACAAAATATGAGGCTACCCAAATAAGGGAGATTAATTATCATCGGTTTGTTAGCCTGATAAAAGCTTATGCATTACTTCTCGCAATCAATATAGCTGTGTTAACATTATACTATTAAAGCTACTATCTAGCGGGAAGACCCAAAACTACTTCAAAAACTAGGTGTCAGTTTCGGCAATTAAAGTTTCTCCCCCATGCAGTTATGTAGCAACTCTCTTGCCGTAACCAACTATTCACGGTACACGGATAGACTGCACACTAATCACAGGCCAATCCATGCCATTACATAAATCATAAAAATTTATACAACGAATGACGCAAAACAGACTCTTAGGCAAAGCTTTAATTGTTTAAATTAAACAAATACACACACAAAATAACAATACAAGAAATTCACGGATAGACCTGTGAACGAAATCTAACATTAGTTTAACGAAGTAGATAGTATCTGTTTATTTATTTTATTTTTTTGTTTCCCCCACAAAAATAAAAATAAATTAGGCGTTCCCATAAATTAATACGTAGCGAAATTTTAATTTAAAAAATGTAACTAACGTAGCCACGGAAAGAGGTCTAAAATATGAACTACAATGCAACCAATAAACATTCGCTTCGGAATGGCTTATCTGTGAGGTTCAGAATACAGAAGGGACCAACAATACGCGATGCCGATACTATTCTCTAGTTTTGGTTGTCCCGTAAATTTGTAACAGGATACATGCACAGCGCATGCATAATTAGTTAAACGCTACGAGTAAACCATTGAATAACTGAGCAGCCTCAACACGGTGAACGCGACAGAACCTACAAATCACCCTAATCAATTGCATTTTTCATTAGGATTATTAACTTATTTTGTTTTGTTAAAATTAACGTTAATCTCACTCACGGTCGCTTTAATTTCTCATGTGACCTGCGTTAACAAAGGGAAATTTCCACGACTTTTCCAGGATTTCATGTAAATTCCCTGACTTTCCTGACCAATTCCAACATTCCTGACTTTTCTCTGACTTTCCATTGCTAGGAGAGTATATATACTACAGACAGTGAGACACAATAATTAACCTATAAAGGCACAGCAGACAATTCATAATCCCAGCATTCGTAAGATTATTAGCACGTTTAATATTCAGCTGTTGATATTAAATACGAAAGTATAATATGTCCTCCGGCAATAGGCATTTATAGTCAGGGGTGCGTACCTGTGCTACTGAAGCGGGGTGATAAGTCCTACGACGTGCTCGCTGATGTTACTAGCGCGGTATCTCCTCTAAGCGCAAGGCTTTCAACTGGCGTGTAGTCTTCTCGTCGTGCATAGCGCAACTATGTAATTTGAACGGTAACTATAACCTTAGATGGCAGAGAAATGAAGATTAATGTGTAATGCGAATCACTTGAGTGATTACAAAGATTTGTACCGGATATTTCATGCCTAAAGGTTACTCTGTAAAAAAAAAATCGTTCTAGTCATCCTCACTCTTATAAAAATACAGTTTTAAAAAACGGAAACAGAAAGACTCATCTGCCTCAGCGCAATTTTTAAAGATTTCCGTAAACAGACTCCACTCGGATATCTCGACCAGTTTTCAAATCGTGGTTTCGTCCGGAAGTTCTGCACACCGTATGTGTGCCCGGGTAGGCGAGGACCCGCCTCGTCAGGGGTGTTGTGTGTTAGTGAGGCGGGATGATAAGTGCGACGCTCACTGGTATTTCTAGCGCGGTATAGCCTCTAAGCGCAAGGCTCTGAACTGGCGTGCAGTCTTCTCGTGGTCACATAACTATGGAATTTTAGCGGTGACCGTAACATTATATGGCGCAGAAATGAAGATTAAGGTGTAATGCAAGTCCCTTAAGTGCTTTCAAAAATCTGTAATGGTTGTTTTACGCCTAAAATTTACTCTGAAAACATGAGTTTTAGCCATTTTAACTCTTCTAAAAATACAGTTTAAAAACTTAATCCGGAATCAATAGTACTTCTCGGCCCTCAGCGAACTCTTAAATGCTTTTCGTATACAGACCCCACTCGGATATCTTGAGTAGTTTTGAAATCGCATTGTTTTTCCTGAAGCTCTGCACACCGTATGTGTGGCCGGGTAGGCGAGGACCGTGAGTTGGGATAGCACCGTGAACACGAAGTGAAACGGGACGAACAGGAAGGCATGCGTGGCTCACGCAGACTCCACACGCACAGAGCTTGGTCGCTGCTTCGGCAACACTCAGGGCCAACCACAACCACGCTTCTTACGCACCATTATTTTGAAATCGATTGCCAACGAGTGGAGGCCGTGCCCATGGCACGAATATCCGGGGGGGGGGGGGGGGGGTGGACGGAACCCGTTAAAGGAGATTACGAGGCATAAACGTCCAATTTTACCGCGATTACGTTAACTGCAACGGCGACTATCACTATTATAGGCTGCAGGCTTAAAATTATTAGTTTCTGTTCACGCAGAATTACTATGAAATGGCGCGACACGCATTGCGTCACGTGCTACTGTTACACTTAACGAGATTTTAAAATTATGCAACAGCTCATGACTACCAGGAAACACCACACGAAAGAGGTCGTTTATACGCCGCTGCTGCTAAACAAATTACTTTCAAGCCATTATCAATCAATTTAAATATTCGATATTTCAAACGAAAGCTCGAGTAAAGGTAGCCTTAGAGTATGAAAAAAAAAAAAAAAATGCACAAATTGTGACATTTTGAAAAGGGTCTCGCGTATCTCAATTACAAAAATATATGTACATTACTGGTCAGTTTTACTTCATCTGACCGCATACTCATCGAAACCCTCAGTTAACTAAGTACGAGAAATTCAAATAAGCTTTCGCACACACTCCACTGATGCCGCCGAACGTGTTTCCGCTTCCAGACACTTCAAGTGCCAGGTTAGCTGTCGGTTCTGCACGTCAGTACTGGGCATGGCGCGCAGTATTCACACAGCGCTGCAAACTGATACGAGAATACAAGCAGTGGTCCTGTCTCTTTTAAAGTGTGCGAATGAATATGAAAAGATCTATTTGTTCCTTATGGTGCTGTCAACGATCGGTTTCCACCATTTGCATATTTAAAAAAAAATATATTTATTTGAGAGACATAACCCAAATAACGTTGTAACATTTTAAAAACATTTTCATTTTCTTAAAATTTTATTCGTGAACAGACGCCATGAAAATATTTTAGCCTGTTTTCAAGCCTTAACTGTTGTTCTAAACATCTACACGCCTTTTTGATAGGCCACGATGGGCTGGTACTTTTTAAAATCTTTTCAGGAACATATTAAATTTGACTTCACGGTGACAGTTAGTTTGGGAATCCGCCACGCAGTGTCTCATGGAACAGAACGTTTAAAATTGCGCTCGCGAGAATGATCAGCATACATATATAACGAGGACGCTATACTGAAAGCTGGCTTCGAACAAACTTTAATTACTTCAGTGTTCGTGGCATGGCGTAACTATTCTGAAACTTGTGGTCACCCGCGCGAAACGAATTGCTTCTTCCCAACTATTGCAGGCTTGCGAATCGTTTGTAAACACAACAAAAACAATAACGGAAGATATTAACTATTTAGCAATGTAATGACAAAAATCGTGTCAATAATTCGAAATATAAATAGGAAAATAAAAAAAACGTTCGGTTAATGTGTTTTCTGAATTAGGTAAGATGCATCATCGACATCAAAGTGATTAATAGACCCTGCGTAGCTGGACACACACACGGTGCGCAGAGCTTCAGGAAAAAACAAAGCGACTTGAAAACTAGTAAAGATATCCCAGTGGGGTCTGCTGCATACGAACAGCATTTGAGAATTCGCTGAGGGCCGATAGTTAGTTTTGTTTCCGGATTAAGTTTTTAAACTGTATTTTTAGGAGAGTTAAAATGGCTAAAAAGGCGTGTTTTCAGAGTAATTTTTTTTTGGCATAAAACAACCGGTACAGACTTTTGAAAAGCACTTAAGGGACTTGCGCGACACCTATATCTTAATTTCTCCGCCATATAATGATAGTCACCGCTGGAATTTCATAGTTGTCCTATGCACGACGAGAAGACTGAGCGAGTTCAGAGGCGACACCGCGCTTGAAGCACCAGCGAGCGTCGCCTCACTAGGAAGAGACGGAGAAGCGACGAGGGGGATGGGACTTGGGGGGCTGACGGCAACGCCCGCCACGTCTCTCCACTCGCGGCGAAAACACCTGGTGACGGCACGGCAACTACTTGTTGCGCGCCGCTCCGCCGCCCAGACGCCTGCCGCGGGCGGCTGCGCCCACCTGGCGCCGCGTCGACACCCCGCGAGTCGTCGGCGCGCGACGCTCGCCCCTCCTCACTCTCTGCGACCACCCCCCTCGCCCAGCCCGGCGCACAGCAGCTACTAGCGACACCCTCGCCCGCCGCGCTGTCCAGAGACTTAACTTCGCACTCAACCATACAGCAGCAACGACTGTAGACACCAATTTGTGTTTCTGACTTGGATCGATTTAGTTTATTTTAAACAGGACGTTTCGGGTTTTATTTATATGAATTTTCATAAATTATATTTCCACATCCAATTTTAAATATTACAAAAAATATATGGCCCCAAAAGTTTCAAACTTATTTGACTAATAGAGTGTAATTTTGAATGATATCAACGTTATTTTTTTTTGCAACTAAATATTTGTAAAAAATCATTTCTACGGCAGAAAAAATCGGAACAATAAAAAATAAATCGACCAGTTTTTGCATTCTTGAAAATTGTACCAACTACAAATTTTGGAGATGCGAGTTTGATTCATTACATGATTTTTTAGTGGCATTTCGATATTACACGGTGTATTAACTTGCATTTCAGTGTTATATTGCGTATGGCCATGCTTTTCGGGGCGGTTATTTCGGGTTTATCTCAATTAACCATAAAAATCTTGTTCCTAATTATAATGACGTAGACAGACTCTTGGCTTCTGCCCACGGCTCTAGCATTTGCTTAAGACTTGGCTTCAGAACTGTCAGAATCAAATAAACGTGTGTTTCTATGCAAGGAAAATTCAAACAAGCCCTAAAGTTAGAAAAGATTTAAGTACAAAAAGAAACTACTATGTTCACGAACAGCTAATCAGCGTACATACAGTAGAACCCAAACGTTTTTTGCATGATACGTAATCTGAATAGTTAAACAATTTTTATCATTTCAACTACCAATCCAAAATGACCAACAACCTAAATGGATTATAGGTTACAACTAAATGATACCAGATATTTATTTCATAATATTACTATTGTTTACCACGGGCACAGTTATGTAATTTTATATGGCTGTCAAAATACTAAATATCCTTAAAAGTTCAAAACCAAAATAACGTTACATATATTTCTACATATATTATATCAATTATATATATGTAGCTATATATATATATATATATATATATATATATATATATATATATAAATTATGGCGTAAAGTTTGTCAGCAGCATTGCTTTTTAACCTGGGACGATGTTACACGTAAATATTAAATAATGAACTGATAGCATGCTGCCAAAGCCTTGGCGCGTATCGTTTGTTGGAAAACAGCAAATACCGATGGATCACAAAGTAACACATGCACACCAGGCCCATACACAGAACAGACTCACGACGGAGGAAGGGGGAGGGGGGGGGGGGGGTTAGGTTTACAAACATCAATGGCTTCGCTGCTGAACATCTGTTGCGAAAGGATGATTAGTAGTGCTCCGCTTTTTCTATAACTGTCAACATTTAGAGCTGCTCTCGCGAAACAAGACGTCAGACCGGCCTTCACAACCTACTTTCTCCTGATCCACGAGCTACGTACTGCATATCTCAGCGTGTGCGCCAGTAGCTGGCGTGACCTCCCGTTCCCTCCGCGGGTCAGGTTTGAGAATTCTTCGCGTCGAGACACTGCTATCGCGGTGATCTCTCCGTGGCCCAAAATTTTCCGAACCCCGGCGGGGGAGAAACTTCTCGCCCGTGCAACCCCGGCGCGTTCCTTTTGTTTCTCGAGTCACGCGCGCAGACGGTTATCTTCCAGCCCATGTTCCAGACTGGAATCGGAACAATTCCGTTCCGAAAAACCTCACCCGGAGCACGTTGCGCCCTTTTTCTAAAGCTGACACGGCAGGCGAACTGCTCCAACATGGTCGAAGATTTAATTTTATCAGCTTCACTTTTAACGTGTGAATTCATACACCGGTTTGTCAGTGAACGCAGTACTACCGCAATCACTTGTACTCGGCACCCACAAACGAGTCCATTTTTCTGACAGGTAGTTGCACTAACGTATTTAGTCTGACAATTTAATATTGTCCCAGCATTTCTCATTTCTAAGAGAAAAAATACAGCACAATATGTATGTGTTTTTGAAAACAAAGTACTTAATATAATTTTATGAAAAAATCGTTTGGGATTAATATCATAATTACTTTTTTTTTTTTAACAGAGGAACTCGTTTATAGCCTGATGGACTACCGCAGAATTTCCAGTGACTTATTCCACAGCACATCTGGCATATCAACGACATCAACATGTTTTACGTCAAACGACGCCTAGGTAAGTTTGGGTCTCTTACTTAATTTTAAATTGTCATTTTTGTAACAGCCTCGTCAAGAATCACGTATTATATTCACAATTCTTTAAAATTAATAGGGCTATGTGCTGATATAATTTGGTCAGATTTGTAAAAATCGTAAGTAATTGATTATTTTTACTCACTACATCATAATTAAGGTACTCAAATAATAACTTATTTTACATTAACAATAACATTATTTTAGAAAGAAAAAGACAAAACACAACTTTTCCATGAGATCCTCCTGCATAGTTCAATATTTTTTTAGAAGTTTGTGACACATATTTCTAGTAAAACCTTTGAAATACCTTCAACGATAGAAAAAAGAATAGAGCAAAAGTTATATTCTACTTTATTTTGTGTGAAGAAAAAAAAGGGGGGCAGGAAGGTTAACATCTCTGCCACAGTGAGATCATTAGAGGCGGCAACAAACGACAGAGAACAGGCACATTGGGCAAAGGAACCATCACTCCAAGTTCCCAATCCCTGCATGGTAACTTTTTCTGCCACACCGAACTCTTCTCACTTGGACCTTTTTTTTCTTCCCATTATCAAGTAGTGACCTGCTTGCTTGAATGCGTGTTAATTGATCCCTGCATGACCCGTCCCAGAGTTTTTCCCCGTGTCCATTACGGTTTCACCTGGCCCACATTAGCTAGCGTTCAGCTAGGGCGACATAAGGGGCGTCAGCCACGGCCGGCCAATAAAACCCCAGTTGCACGAGAAGCACGTGACCTTGTTACCCAGCATGGTGTTTAAACCGAGCAAGTTTAGGCCTGAGACACGCTTGGGTCCTCACCTAACCTTGGACCCTTCCCGCACACTTTTAGATTAACTTAGGCTAGAAAAAAAAATATCCAACCGCCCCTCCGGAAGAGGAGAGAGAAGAAGCAAGTCCGAGCGGAAACGACTAAGTCGCGGCGGGACGAGTGGGGCTAACTGCAGGGAGTGAGGAGGATGGGGGAAGGGGGAGGTGCCACCATCTGCGCGTGGACCGACTTTCCCCGGCCGCAGCTCCCACGGTCCACATCGGGGCCGGGACCCAGGTATGCCGGGGCGGGGCGGCGCGGCGCAAGCTAGACAGGCGCGCCCAGTAGCGGACACAGCCTCTCGAATTTGGGAGAGCACAATTTTGGGTGTCGTGGAAAAACTTCCCAGTTAAAAAGGGAAAATACAAAATTTAAAAATAAAAAGTGACTTAAAAGTATATTTTAACACGTCTGAAGCCTGAAAGGAGAAATATACACAGTGAAGGTGTTAAAAAAAAAATCTGTAGAAAAATTTACCTGTCGTTCCACAATCGAAACGAAAAATTTCCCTGATTTAAAAAAATAAATAATTTATCTATTTTGTATTTTTTTTCTGAAAGAAATTTGACAATCCAGCCTCTACCATTCCTATAGCTGGATTAGTTCAAACATAACCTTGCATGTGTCATTTTCCAGCGTGTACGCACTAAAACACCACCTGAAAAAAAAAGTGTTCAAAGTTTGGGCGATATAATATTGGACTATGCCATTTCTTCCTCAAATTACTATCAATGAGGTATTTTACATTAATTTTCCAGGTTTTTGAAAATAAAATCCCCATCTTTCCCTGACTAATCCCGGACTTTCCATAAAGTAGACACCCTGACACTGGCACTAATGAAAAAGCAGATGTACGCATTTTTACAATTTTTAGAACTAAGGTTTAAGCAAGGTAACATTACGATGGTTATTATTTCAACCCCTGTTTTTACGGTAGTAGTTCGTTTCATGAAAAATTTGTTTCAGCCGAAGGTTTTAGATAAAGTTTAGGAGTTTTACAATACATTATAATGGATTTGATGGTATATCTATTAAAAAGTAATGACCTATTGTCTTTCTATTCTTGTTATTTCCACCCATTGCAGTAATATTTGTGATATAAAATGTACTTATGGCAAAAGTAAGTTTCAAAAATATAAAAAAATATATTATAATTCGATACAGTACACGATAGGAAGTTAGTTTTCTTATCCCCCCCCCCCCACCCGTGTTTTTTCAACCCCTTGCAGTAATTGTTTGTATTATCAAAAATTGTTTCAGACAAAAGTTTTAGATAAAAATGATAATATTTACAAACAATTTGAACGGATTTGATACTGTACCTACTAAGAGAGTTAAGAATTTTTTTTTAATTCTACCCCTCAGTTTTTCAACCCCTTGCAGCAATAGTTCGTCCAATCAAAAATTGTTTCATACAAAAGTTTTAGATAAAAATTATACGTTAACATACAATCTGTACGAATTCGATGTTGTGTCTACGAAGGAATTTATGATTTTTTTTTGTCCTCTAATACTGGTTTTTTCAAGAGCTTGCAGTTATGGTTAGTCGTATCAAAAATGTATTAATACAAAATATGTTGGTATTACTCCAACGAGTTATAATACTTTTAAGAGGATGTGATATTTTCTACATTAGGGGAGTTACAGTGATTTTGCTGTTTTTAAACAAAACCTTCATTACTACCCCTTTGGTCAGATATAGCCTATTAACGAACTCGACAGATATTTTCATGTTTATATTTTAAGTATCAGTTTGGAAGTGATTTGTGAAAAAATACTGCAGTTATCGTGTCCACAAAATTGTGATATATGTATGTGTATATATATATACCTATTTATATATAATTTTCCGTAAGGCGCACCATGTTAACGTCCACAGTAGGTAGGTAGTATTTCTTGAAATATACATAAAATAATTAAGACATAATAGTATGAGTGCTCTAATACCAATACATAAATCGAGTTTTTTTTACTGCAAAGGTATATATGGTATATAGTACCATTTTAAGTAAAGGTTCGCCTTTGTACTCAAAATAAAAATATTCAGTTTGTCTACATACTATGAACTCTGCACTTAAATCTTCAGAATTTTGACTTCCCTTACCTTAAACCAAGAGAGAGAAAATGGCAATGGTTTCATTAAAAAGGTGCATATTCAAATCATTACGTCCAACCACAGACTATTTTTCCAAACTGCTCCTTGGTCACATTGCAAGCCACTTGTCTGTCGCCAATACAGTCTGCAATAAACACCTGCTTTCTTGCATCTATCTATAATAGCTCCTCTCGAAAAGATTTTCTTAACGATCCCGATCAAAAACTGACGCATGAACTTCGATGCACCGCCAATTAAAAGGATGGATAATGACGTTATGATTAAATATTGCGCGGGGTGATTGATGGGAGTCTTGATAGTTGATTTTGATCAACAACTACACGCGTCTCCAGTAAAAAAAAAAATTATTGCGATTGAATGCCTTTTGCAACCAACTCTTAAAACACTGCTTACGTGAGAAGACTACTCACGTGCACAGCAAAAGAAGACCCAGCACACATTTGGTATCGGTAGCTGACTTACCTGGAAAAAAGAGGGAAACAGCAAATAACAGTTTGTTCTCATTTTCTATCAACTCTGAAAAGAAAAAAAACTGTTGATGTTTGAAGTCAACAAATTTTAAGAACTATTCTTTTTATGACTAAGGGGAATAATTTTAGCAAACAAAATACAAGATAAGATTATGAGAGAATACACATTAATTTTTGGTGATGGTAAATAGTTATATCGATGAATAAATTAAAAACACATGACCAAGATTCAGAATAATACTTCACTTATTGTCTTATTTGTTTCATTGTATGAACAGGTGAAGAAAACTATTCCCCCCCCCCCCCCCCCCGGGACTTTTTTACGTACAGTGCAGAGGAGCTTACTGGGGGACGACTTATGAAATAACTACACTCCATTCTTCACTTGCATTAGTCAGTATATATATAGTAACTGGTTTCCAATAAGTGAGGCAGGCACCACATTTTGTCCCAGGCCATTAAATTAGTGAATATGAAATAACGTGTACTAACGTTATTTCTTGGGGCACCAATGTGAAAAAATCCCCCAAAACTTATGTTATTTGGTTTATTTATTTTCATTTTGAATTTGCATAATTCCAACACAAACAAACTTTGTTACAGGAAATTTAACTTCTAATACGAAAGGAAGTTTAATTTTTGTGTCTACGTGTAATACTTTTTACTATAATACTAAGAAATAAAAAAACAATCACAAAAAAAGAAATACTTAACATTGTATAGCTATACTAAAATGTGAAAATATAAATCCTAAAATATGAATTGCTTGAAAACATCAAAAACGCATTAATCCAGCCATTAATATATATTTTTATACTTATGGCAGATAAACTTTTTTAGGTGCGTAATCAACAAATAATGAGAGTGAATCTTTACGAAGCGACCGCAGCATGCACGGAAATTTTAATTTTTTTTTCACATGAAAAAATTGCTACATACAAATACAAATTATTTATGTGCTTTTAAATTTTGTATTTTAGTCATTGCTACTCAATACTGTACCATATCATTAAAAACATTTATTTATGGTGAATATTAGTGATAGTAATTGTTTATAAACTTTTCAAGTGTAATTAGGCTTATGTAAGTGAGGTTAGGTTATAATTGTTATATGTACCATGGTAAAACATACGACCATAAACAAAAACTTTGGTGACACTCATGCGAAAGTTATATTGAAACTAGGAAGTTTTCTCTTCAGTCCTTTTATTATTTTATTTCTAGCAATTATTTGAATATAAAATTAAAGTTAGTTTTGTATAACGACGTGTAAGTATAAATTCTAAAGCACGTGCTTAAGTACACGCACCCGTTATATTTTTTTTTCTTCGGGAAGTGTGGCCAAAGTATTTGGACGATAATGGCCCGTCTACAATAGTAATGTCCAAAACTGTGTCCGAAGGACACTCGTCGCTGATTGGTCCACGTGTCGCCAATTTGAACTTTTTGTCCCAACCTGTGTACTTCGGACACAGAAAAAGAACAGAACTCACGATATTTGAATTTCCGGTTCCCGTTTGAAAACGTGGTGTTTGTTTTTTGTTAAATATCTGACTAAATATATAATATTGAACTCCACAACTTTCATAAGTTCAATCTCAAACTACAAAGCATCGAAACAATAAACAAAAACATCTGGTTTGGCACATTTACTGCGCTCTGGTGAAACTTTACAAATCAATACATTCGGACATCGGACATCGCAATTGTGGACAGGGCAGTTTTCGGTGAGACAATGTGACGTCACTCACATTCGGATAAGGACACGGACCACGCACAGGTTCGGACTATTGTATACGGGCTCTAATAGTCATAAGATCTTGGTGATACTGTAGAGAACAGGACAATACTGACAAACTGGATGGGAAAGGGAGGGAGGGGCGCCACCCCGCAGGAGACGCCGCATCAAGGGCACGGCGCGTCCAGAAATAGCACTGGCGCGCGCTCACGTCACGATAAAAGACGCGCTATCAGCGCAGCGGGACAGCACAGCACAGCACAGCACAACCGCCGCCGCGCGCGGTCGCCCCGCAGGGATGCCAACAGTTACAAAAACTCACCACTGCAAACATAGTCGCAGGAATAAATAATAATTAAAAAAAAAACTTCAAACCATTCGGAGACAACTTGAATTTGATCTAGATTGTTAACTTTCGATGCCATAGTCACCAGCTAGCTGATCCTTGGCGCCCGAGTTGAGTTGTTAACAACCGTTGTTGAAGATGGCCGCAACAAAGGAGTGACGAAACGTGGCCTCAACCAAGAATACAAGCAACCAAGAATACAAGAAGCAGTCGACTACAATGAACTTTTCATGCGAATACTAAAATTGTGAACAATACTTGATAGTCTTTAACTTGCCCAAAACTAATGCTTGTAACCATTTGTATTTCTTCCGGTTATTTAAATGTAACGATTTTAATTCATAAGTTGATTGTAAAAATTTTGTTTAGTTATTTTTTATTTTATTTGAGGCGCGGCATTGGTGTGCCCACGAGGAGGGGCATATGCAATGAGCCGTGGCAGTGTGTTAGTTCTTCAGCCTGTTGACTTCCGTATAGATACACTAGTTAACGATAAAATCTCCCTGCACGTCCCTATACCACTTACAATACTGCATACCAAATTTGGTATGCTTATAAACACCAGTTAAAACACTACTCGTTTTGGCTTTAATTTTTGTTCGTTGTCAAAATATTACATGTTAAGAACGAAACTTCCATAGGCAAGTGCAAATGTAATGGCTCTTAAATGATATTCGTAATCAGACATGTTTCTGAAATGTTGAAAAAGGTTTGTAAATGCTGCGCTAACACCGGGAGCTCGGCAAGTCGTCTGGTGGTCCAGCAACAGACGAGTTCTTCAAGAGACGGACGGACACACGCGTTTTATGCGGGAAAACAAAACTCTCTGAATACGAGCCACAAGCACTAGACGTGGATAGCTACAGATTGTGCAACTGGCCTCGAACTGTGGCAAGCCACCATTCCATCTCGTCAAAGGTCTGCAGGCAAATCTTAAGTGGTTACCCTTCCTTCCAAGTATCGTTGAACGGCGATGAGCCTCGTGAGAGGATGCTATGTCGTCAGCGTCTCGTCGTGGTGCAACACATTAAAAATAATGGCGCTCTGGCAGAAAATGACGGCACGTTTCTGACAACGCAAGTTATTTATAATTAAATTATTAAGAGATTTTTACAAACGTTATTGTACTGTTATCAAACACGAATAAAATGTAAAAAAAAAAAACAATCTTAACGTAAGATTAAAAAAAAACTATTTAGAGCAGTGATAAACTGCAGGCAACCCGAATTAAGTATCTTACAACAAAGACAATATTACTTTGTATAGTGGCGTGTTTGTTTGAAAATATGTATAAAAAATTTTCAGCAGACACTTATGAACAACAATGTTCTCTTTGTAACCTATATTGTTTATTAGATTTTAAGTTGCTGCATTGAATGCAACATGATGTATTTTTTATCTGTTGTTCTACAGAATAATGATTATAAATTTGTATCTGTTAGTATTGTCCGAACGTTGGTTTAATTTTACAAATGATAGTTGATCATGATAGATTTAAACAACCCTATAAATGAAAAACAGAATATAAAAACCCTTGTTCACAGTCTAATTACATTACAGTCTAAAAATGATAATGATTCACCAAGAATAATAATCTGGATAATATTATGCAGTGACGGATACAAGAATTTACTTCCAGAAGAAATTAGAAAAACGACGTGGATTAGTCTTTCATTACTAGCCATTGATGTGTATACAAACTAGGTAACGAATAAATGCATGTGTTCTCATGTTGTTTATGTTGGAAATAACTTATATTACGAAACTCGGACAGACATTTTACATATATAGAATTCATTAAAATAATACCGAGCGTGATAAATATATTGATAAATAAAATAGTCGCTTTTCAAATACATAACAAAATTTCTGGATCTGAATCACACACATACTTTCTGCGCATGCAGCTAGAATCGCTGCCCGAATCGGAAACGTTGCTTGTCACCATCACGCGGGAAGATATCAGTAAGAAAAGATTGAACTTAATTAAACTATTCGAAACGGCTTCGATAAAAGCGAAATAAGGATTGAAAAAAATTCTAAACCAAGTCTTTGCACCTAAATTTCGAAAAGGAATATTATTAAAATACTGCCAATATTGTTAAAAAATCATCAAATAGTTAATACTATGAAATTTCCGCAGACTTTAGTTTATTATAATATTAACTTAAAAAATTTAAAACACACATTATAACACTAAGTATACATATGTACATTGTTTTTGAACAACGCCTGAAATCAGTCTGTAAATACTTCTTCAAACTGAACGACAAGCTGATTCAACATGATTTTTACATAATATTATATTGTTATTAAAAATTTTTTCTCCAGTGACGAGGTTTGAAACACGTCAAAAATTCTCCCCTAGCTTTACAAGCACGTGCTCTATCGCTGTGCTCCCGATCCTACTGGGATTCTACAGGGAGAATATGTATTATAATCATTGTAATGCCAGTTTCCTTACATATTTTAAAACGTGTAATTACTTTTTAATTTACCAATTATATTCCAGGGTTGTTTACTATCACAAAGTTCCATCTGGCACACCAAATCGTTTGGCATGTCCTCTAATGTTAACGAAAGTGACTATATACGGGTTTATGTCGTTGCACGTGGGTCCGCCATCTCGATTACATCTCGACGACTTCGGTCACCATGGTTAACACTATTTCCATCAATTCGACATCTGTTCCATTCACGAAATTACTCATACCACAAGCAAAGATGTTTGAACGTCCAAAATAAGAACTTCCGTGTTCAAGGGACTTACAAGAAAGAGGTTTGGGAAGTTTCGTCATTGTCAGCAAGCATCACTGCTGCAGCAGCCACGATAAGGAGGAGAAACAGCCGACGATTGGCACCACTGGGGCAGGCGATACGCTCGCTGTAAGAGGAGAAGGGGCGGCCCGCATGGTCGGCTCCGTTACCGGGCGCATGAGGCGGCGACCTCCGGGCACGACTCGTCGACGGGCGGAAGACTGTTCCACGGGGTTCAAGGTCAACGTGGTATTTGAGCCGCGACTCCTCGGCCGGGGCGAAACCTCGCCTCGCTCGAAACTCACCGACACTTCACTATAGGGGGCCCGCCTCGTCAGGGGTGTATCTGTGTTAGTGAGGCGGGGATGATAAGCGCGACGCTCGCTGGTATTTCTAGCGCGGTATTATAGCCTCTGAACTGGTGCGCAGTCTTTGAGCGGTGGCCGTAACATTATATTGCGGAGAAATGAAGATAAAGGTGTAATGCAAGTCCCTTAAGTGCTTTCGAAAATCTGTACTGGTTGTTTTACGCCTAAAAATTACTCTGGAAACACGCCTTTTAGCCATTTTAACTCTTCTAGAAATACAGTTTGAAAACTTAATCCGAAATCAAAAGTACTTTCCGGCCCTCAGCGAACTCTTAAATGTTTTTCATAAACAGACCCCACCTCGATATCTTGAGTAGTTTTGAATTCGCGTTGTTTTTTTCCTGAAGCTATGCACACCGTATGTGTGGCCGGGTAGGCGGAGCCCTTAAGGGGGTGCCTTCCATTTCAGGTCATTTTTTTATATTTATATTAATCACTGATCAACTTTTAGACTTTTTCAATTGTTTAACTTTCACGAAATGAAAAATATATACAGTGCATACTTTTTGCATAATTAGCTGCCAAAGTTACATTCTTAACGTTTTTGGGTTGTACAGATAAGGATAATTTAATTTATTGCAGAACTGAAACTTTTTAGGTTTAACTGCAATTCCACTGGTTGCTTCAAGAAATTGTTTGAATTTCTTTCAGAAAATATTAAGTAATTTTACCTGGCATTTCAAAATTCTCAAATTTGTTATGATTTATACAGCCAAGAAACATGAAATGAGTTTTTGTGATAGAAATGCAAACCATATCATGAGGTAGCCAGTGGCATTGCAGTTAAACTTAAAAAGTTTCAGTTCTGCAATAAATTAAATTCTCCTTATTTGTACAACCCAAAAACGTTAAGAATGTAACTTTTATATATATATATGAACAGCATATAACACCTAATATAAAAAAAATATTTAATGAATATGTAATTTTAACAAACATATTATATTAACTTAACAGTACAAAAAACTATACTAAAAAATGTGTGCGTGAGTCCCACCCGCGACAGAAGTGAAACCTCTTGCTTAGCCGCTTTGACTCAGGGCGAAGATAAAAATTATATATATGCAAGTATGCGAGCACTACATTATGGTATTGCGCAAGTATGCAAGTGCAAATGTATCCAAGTGTATGTGTTTGCATGCAAGTGTGCCAGTATGCAAGTGTGAAGGTATGCTGCAAGTGTGCTAGCATGCGAGTGTGTAATATGCGAGTGTGCTAAAGTTTGCAAGTATGCGATTGTGCAAGTTTTTGAAGTATGCAAGTTTACAAGTGTGCAAGCATGCAAGTGTGAAAGTATGCAGTATCATTTCTACCTCTCCCCTGCCGTCTCCTCGTTTACCGGTTAGACTAATATTAAAAATAAAAATTAAACTCAATTTAAAAATATTAAAAATATCAAGATGCACCTTCCAGTACATCTTCAAGTTTGTTTGAGGGGACCCCCCCCCCCCCCCCTTTTGTGATCTTCATTGTTCCGAAGCCTTGAGCCCATAAACAAACATGTACCCTAATTAAGAGCACCCGAATACAGTGGCGGTAAAAAAAAAAATGAAGCGTGGAGATAAACGCAGCCAATGCAACTCCGCCCAGAGCCACACTTCCCGTATTGGCGTGTGTGTGGGTTGGAGGGGGTAAGAGTGTGTGCAGAGCCGCGCCAAGAGCAGCCCACACGACCCGCCAAGTGATGTCAAGTAGTACCCCTGCAGACCGCACCGCGGCGAGTTGGTGCGTGGACCGGGAGGGGGGGGGGAGCTAAACATAGCCTACGTGCTCGCGGTACGACCGAGAGAAACTCATGGTGCACTTCAGCTAATATGAACATTTTGCGTTCGACTTGAGGCAATCTTTCCAAACTAGCCATCGACAAATAAAACATTGAAGGACGTCCACACAAATCTGTAATAAAATTACCCTTAATTTCCCACTTAAAATTTTTTGAATATTCATTATTTTTCTTTAATAATTTATCTATGTTGAATTTCCATAGCTGGTCTAGTGCTCTCTCCCATTTCTTTATTTCAAACTTAACATTGAATATGCCAATTCACAGAGTAAAAAACGTAGACTTAAAGATTAATAGATTCTTTAATTAGGACTGCATCTGAAACAGCAATCATCTACTTGTGATTAGTTCGTGCTGGCATGCGGTAGGAGCTGGAAACAAATATTTGCAGTCGGATTTAGTAGAAGCCTAGCGTTTCTCACTCAGCTTAAGGGACTTATTCATTTTTCAAGGTTAAAATGATTTTAATTTACTCAGTTCAGCACGCATAAATACTGGTAAAGACACGTATGATTAAAAGCCTTACGCAATAACTTTCCTTAACAGCTTCATACATAAATAAACTTCGCAAAGATTCCCATTCTCCAGGGTGAGCCAAATGGTGAAATTGGTATTTTTTTTTTCTCGGTGTATGTACACATAGCAAAACTACTGGCACCAATTAAATTTTCGTAACGAGTTATGTGGAGTATAAAATTTTACTTGCAATGTGACTCAAATTTTCGAAACAAAAACACTTGCGGAGCAACCAGTTTCTGTAAGTAGGTGTTATAAAAAAGCTGATAAGCATGTCAATGACTTCATTTTATAATTTTTAATTTTCCAATTGTGTTGTGTTGTTTTGAAAGTTGAAAGCGTCAATAAGAAATATTGAGTGTGGTAAGATCTGATACATGACTATTTTTGAACCGGAGTCAAACTGCGCGCTCGAAACCCCATGCCACACTGCTACGTCTGAATCGCCAGCAACAAAGGCGACGAAGAGCTTAGTCGAAGTGAGAAGGTCGACCCTGTGGTGTTTCTCGCCCGTTGAGACGTCACACTGTGGATAGTCCACAGTATTGGTAAAGAAAGAATGTAGTGTAAGGTAATATATGGCGATGGCTATCTATGCAGTAAAGTTGTGAGCCAAATAATTCTGTAATGGTTATTTTAACTAAAAAACTGGGTTTATAACTCTACTCTAAGAAAGAAATACAATATTTTCTATACCACGATAACGTATGTAATTTATGCAGAATATGGTTATCAGCAAATAATCTCACGACAAGGAAAGTATTACGTTAAATAAGAAACAAAGCATTATCGAAGTTATGCTAACGAAAGTTATGTAATTTCCGATTTCACCAAATCAGCAACTAGTGTCACAGGGGGTTACAATGAACATGACCGGTACAACTGTTATCATTAACAAACACATTCGACAAGGTGTGCGGAGTAATTACACGAAATCTTTCGACAATACAACTTACAATTCAATTACTTCCACAATTCTGTTACAAGATGTCTATTGAACAGTTTCAAGATGCACAAAATCCAGGAAATGAAATTTCGAAGATGCAATGCTCTGTCACTAGACAGAACTTCGATAGTCGAAAAATCAAGTCAAAAAATACTTAAAAGTATTCTGCCGAAAGAACGTTTCAACTCTGTAAAACAATTCACCTGGCTTTAACGCGGTAATTCAGAAACATTATTGATGTTACCTTTATACCACTTGAGTATCAACGACGATTTGATAGTACAAAATTGAACTGTCTATAAAAACATTTGGTGTCCAAAAAAAAAAAAAACTCGCTATAACCTTCTAACAAAAAGGTTCTGCCAAATCAAACATATTAATTTGTTAAAAGAATTCAAAGAATAACACACACATAAATAAGGAAATTAATGTTGTTCTTAGAGAACGTACATTAAACTAGCATAGAACAATTTGAAACGAAACATACATACTATTTTACGAACACTTAATGTTAACTGCAGTCACATGTCTGTGACAAAGACGTGACTAACTCGAGCAAGTGCCACACCGCGCGCTGGACATCGCATTGTTCCACGCCACGTTGTTTATCACGACGTACGAGTAGGGGGGGGGGGGGGAAATGAAGGAGAAGCTAAAAAGGGAGGAGGGGGGTACAGAGATAACACGCCTCGAAGAATCGCACGAACAGCAACACCAGGACGCGTCGCAGTGACCCAAATACTCGCCGTGACGCGCCGTAAGCTAACCAGTCGTCAGGTCGATAAGCACAAAGGCCGCAGAGCACATCTCGGATCCCCAGCCTTACCCCCTCGTGTCAAACAATGAACGCCTCCTCCACCCCACCCACACCGCCATTTCCAAAGCCTCCTTCTCCCCCTCGTGCAGAGAAGGGGATTCGACCATACTCCGATGCACCGCATCGAGGGAAGACTCAGGGGAGGAGAGAGAGCCCAGCGCCAAGACCCGCCGCGGCATATTGCATTCCATCTACGAGCGAGCCTGTTGGAACACAGGCCCGGCCGTCCTGATTTAGAGTTCCCAAATGCTTTCCCGAAATTCATTCTAAGCACGGTTCCTTACTTACCAACAGGCATGTTCTAATGAACTCTCTGTCGACACGTTAAGCACGGTAATTTCTTTTTTTCTTTTTTTTAAATACCTGCCTGTTTTATTCCTGTAAAAAAACAGCTTATTCATATCTAAATTGATCTAGTTTTATTACTCATATATAAAAAATTATATACTAATATTAAATATAAACCATATTACGAATACAAACTAATTGAAAAAAAAAAATTGCTGACCTTGCTTCCAAGGAAACCCTCAGCATGTTTTTATTTTCTGACTAAATTCCGTCCACGGATTTCTCTGTGCTGTCAATACAGTTAATATTTTACATCAGCTGATTTTGGCTTGTTTTCTTTGTGTTTAAGTATAATTAACTTTGTTCTTTTGAGGTTTTACTATAACATATTGAGAGTAATTCACCATGAAAATGACTCATCGCTAATTAGTTGTGTATTACTGAGAATTTTAAAATCCAAGATACCATTTTAAAGTCTATTACACTAGCAGCACGTTATTAACTTAACTTTACATGAAAACATTTATCTTAATTAATTAAATAGCTAAAATCATTCAACCACTATGGGGAACCCTGAAAATCACTAAATATATGTGTTCCAAGCCCTGCGAAGTAAATATTTAGCTCTTTATGATACGTATTGCTATATATTTCGCAACTCATAGAAAAAAAAATCTGCTGGTACCATTATAATTTTACAAAATATCACTTCCTTCATATCGTTTCGTAACGCATAGATAACCATTATTTACCGAAAGTTTTGTATAAAAACAAAAAACCGCATCTCATATCATTAATCTCATTAAGTTTGAGTTCATGTGGTGTTTAAAGCCGTATCAATAACTATGAGTTAATCTAACATAATAGAATATACCTCTAATCCAACAGAAACATACATCAAGTAAATACATGAATTTATATAACTTAATTGTACTCGCGACATTATTATATAGTGTGGTGTGAAGGTAAGGATTGTGTGCGGTGTGCAGAAAGGTATATGTGGCGTTATGTAAAGGCATGTATGTGTGTGGTGTGATGTAGTGTGCACAATGCATTGATGCATAAAATTTGAAAGAAGGAAATGAAGCGTACAGCATGCGGAATATTCTAATTAGCATATATTAAAGAGATTGCACAATATTGAGCACTCACTTGTTACTGCGTTTCGAGGTTTGTAACTGGTTAAAATTCACGACACGATTGTTAGCTACTATAAAGCACCCGACTTTAATTTCAGTTCACATAAGTCTGCAAGACCAATTACTTAACACGAGCCTACAATAAAATCATCCAATGTGACAAAGCATTCACTACTTTGGAATTCATTTTAAATTCTGCCCTAAACTGTGTCCCTACAGATAAAATTTATCTAATGAACTTACTACAAAAAAAAAGAATGTAAACGTATTTACCTAATCAATCTGATAAAAAAAACAGTTAACAGTTTATACGATTTTAAATTAATAACCATAACCAAAATTGTGTTTTATACCCAGTACATATATTCAAACTTCACATCAGTAATACATCATTCTTCCCCTTCGTCAAAACAAAGAAATAATGACAAGCACGCCTCAAGTGTGACCAACTTGCCGACTAAAATTTTAACTAAATACTTGCTGGTTTTAGCCATACACGAGGCAAAAATTGAATCAATAGATTAATAAAACAACGATCTATGCTTCAAATGAACGTGGACGTGAAACTATAAGATTGCGGAGACACACCAGAAAAAAAAAACGCATCTAAAGAAAAAGAAAAGGGGTTGGAGTTTGCCTCACATCGGTCGGGCGTTGCAAAGGTTGGCCATAATGCTTGTGCGTGACAGTGTAATGAAAGCGGCATAAAGTTCACAATCAATCAATCTCCGCGAAAATTCCATCAACATAAACTAAATTGAATGGTAAATCACACACTATCAACACAACAATGGTCGTTACCCACGTCTACGACTAAAATTCAAATTACATACTTAAATGTTTGTTCAGATACTTGGAGAAAAAAATCGGAGGGAATAATTAAAAGAAATTAAAGAATATAAAAGACATAGTCTTTATTTAACCGATGAAAGTTGTGAAGACAAGCCAAAGAAAGCATTAACGTAAGTTCGGAAAGCGAACGGGGAAAGAGAGGGGAAATGTGTGAGTTGGCCAACCTGCTGCGCGTAGTATATCGTGAGGGCGGCGTGCTCTTCCATTGCCAACATGGCGGCGTCCACGTCCCTGTCACAGGTCTCGGCGTCGGCGCCGCCCTCCAACTTCAGGGCTTCCGCCACCCCCAGCGGGCGATGGCCGACGGCGAGCTGCTGGTGTTGGCGGTGCATGGTCCGCCGGGGGCGGCACGCCGCCGCCGCCGCCGCCGCCGCCTCCGCGCTCTTTCGTTCACCGTCCCGCCGTCAGTGCGCCGGTCCAAAAGTAACGGAACACGCACACACACGTCACTGGTTGCCACCACGGCGTACACCCACGACGTAAACGTATATACAAAACAAACGCAGAAGACGGACGAGAGAAATAATAATAAAAAAAGGTTCAGGCAGAAAGAACCGGAACGTCGGAAAAAAAAAAGTTAGTAATTGCACAGATGCACAAACGAAAATAAAATAGTTCTTGTTTTGTCAATAATTTTGACGCGACTCGCTCCAACGACCGAAAGAGCAGTCACCGCGCCATAGTGTGCTCGTGCGCCGCGCACGACAAAGCCAACGCAGCCCCTCTCTTCAGTAAAGTTTCGGTTATGCACTCGCCCGCTCTCTTTCTCCCTCTCTCTCTTTCCTCTTCTATGTCCCCTCCCCCTCCAAAAGGGGGGAGACAGAGCTTACTGGTTTTTACTACGGGTTAGACCAATGCGAGCGGGGTGATGGAGGGGGAGATGGTAGGGGCAACTTCCGCCCCTACTCCACTATACAACACAACACACTTTTCCGAGGCCATGATAGTCTTCTCTCCGCTACCGCGGGGCCCGCGGAACGCTACTGCCCGACCTGAGAACATCCGCCGCATGGGGAGCACCGCGCACGGTGTATGCGGACCCGCGGAACGCTACTGCCCGACCTGAGAACATTCGCCGCATGGAGAGTACCGCGCTCGATGTACTGGAAATGCCCCGAGTGTTCCACACTATTAAAATGTACAAACATTAGCGCATATATTTGAATTCCACCTTCTGTGTTCGTCAGTGCTATCGTCGTTCTGTTGCCCATAGTACTTGTTCGTCTTCATCGTTGTGTTTATATATTTGCTGAGTTGTCCTGGTTTGTTGTCTGCCTGCATTTAATCTTCTGTTAGCCCACTGTGTTAGTATGGGTTGTTGTATTATTTTTCAATACTAAGTTCCTTCAACGGAATTCTTGTGCTGTCTGATGTTTAGAGGTTGAACATTCTTTTTGTCCGTGATGTCGTTGTGTTGTCCATAATATTTCTTTAGTTTCATTGTTGGTTCAGTTTGTTCGACATCAGCTGATTTAGTCTTGTTTTCTGAGAATTTTTAATCTTAATAATTTTTTTCCGGAATTTTTCTATGACAAACAGAGCAAAACTGCAATGGCATGTATCAAAAAAAAACGTCGTCAGAAATGCACCTAACATTTCTTCGACACTGCTGCCTGTTGCCGCAGATTGGAAATGTTCACGCGAACGAAGATCACGTAGTCCCAGTATGTGCTGGCACAATATTTAGAGGAATAGATCATTCTTGTGCTAAGATCATTGGATCGCAGATCGAAGAGCAGAATGCTGCAACAGGCCATAAGATGACTAGAAATTAGCCGAAAGTCTAAGGGATAAAATAGTACAGATACACCAATTTACACAAGCATTTCAATAGCGACGTGAATCGCGAGTATTACAAGGCACAAAAATGTTTGCTAGGAAAACTTATGAATTGTTGATTCGGACTATTTGTAATGCCTTTGTAACTCAAACAAGCAAAAATTGATACGTTTATAAAAACTACAATAATACCTACGTGAAATTTTAAAAAAATCGGCTCAAAAGCACAATAGTAACAAAATATGAAAAATTCGTTCCGATGCAAAAATTAAACAGAAGCTATTTTAAATTTTTTTATTTTATTAACTCGTTTTCTTGTCTGTCTGTTGGGCACAAATTATGGAATCGATTATAAAATAACTTCCCGATGAGCTAGAAACTTGAAATTATTTAACAAAGCTCAGAACTGGATGACAATGCAATATTAACTCGCTTTCTTTTCAGTTTGTATGTTCGTTACAAATTTGTTTGGTTTGTTTAGCAAAGGCCCCAAATTTGTGGCTTTAGGCTACGGGCAGAACAGTACGGTGTTACGGGATGCATAACGAAGCACTCGCAGGCGGTGCCTGTATCAAGCATATAGGGCTAGGATAAATGTCCGCCACACGGTCATACAGTAAGGTCTGGCAAATTACTATCCTTCTCCTTGGTAAGTCCGTCATGGCTTGTCTCGTTATTATATATTGCCAGCGCCCCTAACTTTTAGTTTTAAATCGTTACAAGTAGGTTTATAGATATTTAAAATTCACAATCTCAAATTTTCATTACCATCTATCTTTATGGGGTTCGAAATATACTTAATCTGTACTAAAAATTAAATCGATAAATTGCAGAATTTCACATAAAAAATACTAAAAAGCAAATCATAATTAAATAAACACTAATATAATGTTGTGCGAGTTTCCTCAACCACAGCTACTCATTAGACTCCTTACTATTGCTTTGGGATAAACATTTAAACGTTAGAATTATATAATAAAAAAAAAGAGACGGGAAAATCCAAGATGGCTGGGACTAATCCCCCTTTAACACGTGTAGCTGTGCACGCCGTCTGGCGGCCATCTTAATTCGAAAGCGACGGAAGGTTTCTCTGCGCGATGTTTTTGGCGGCGGTTAGTAACGTCGGAATAAGCGGCGAGGGAACTAAATAGAAGTCGAGGAGGAGAGGGGGCGACGCGAAAGACCCGAGTAGAGGAGGGGGGTTAGAGGAGAAGGTTAACACGGGAGAAAGAAGAGTAAAGTTGATGAGGGGAGGGGGAAAGAGGGTCGGCGGGAAACGGCAACAAAAACTGGAGTGCGGAGTCCAATGGGGGAACAGGATCTGGTGGGAGACCAGGGGGCTCATCCTCGTAACAGGATATAAGAGCGCAGCGAGCGCACAATGGCCCCACGGCGGGGCGCAAGGCGCTCACAATGGGCCTGATTAGTAAAAAAAAAAAAGAAGAAACGGTGGATGAACAACGGGCGCCCCGGCGGCACTGCAAGCCAGGTCGTAACTAGCGCCGGGCTACAAGGGCCGCAGGTCCACTTGGCACCTACGGTTTTGCAGATCGCCGCCTTAACTCGCGGTCGGAGTTTCTTGCGTGAACTTCGCGCAAGACTGGGGCGCGGTCAGATATACGTTCAAAATGGGGGAAGGAAACGGTTGCCCAGGCACTTTTAAGGTGGTTTAGGCCCGCCATCTTGGATTTCCCCATATTTTGCTACAATTCTAACTTTTAACTATTTATCCCAAAGTTTGGCATGCCAAGGCATAAATGATTTCTCCTATACCTTCTATAACTCTAGTAAGCGCCGCGTGGAAACAACTTATTTCACGCGGGCGACTACACCTGTCATGATAATAACATCAGTTCACTTGTTGACTTCAACAAGTAGCTAAAGCTAAGACATATGCCAGGACAAAACAAAACATATATATATTTGAAATCGCAAGATGGAAAAACCTTATCCCCTTAAAACTATATTTTACAACCATGCAGGCTACACACATGAAATAATATTATTATTTAATGACCAAATTATTTAACTTTTTTATACCCATAAATCAAAACAACAGTGAATGTGGAGCATCACTCGCCATTTTGATACCTCTCTTACATTTGATATCCTGTCACTAATATTCTCAGCAGATATTTACTAGGCGTTATATAATGGATGTAAAAAGCTACGCACGTGTTTATAATCATTAACACTTGAGAGACATTTCACAGCAATTACATCAAACTCCTTAAAAAGATCACTTGAAAATATTTTTGACAGAACGACAAATGCAAGAGAGGTATAGTGTTAAATTAGTAATGACGAGAAAATAAAGGGGAGGGGGGGATAGACAGGGCATGTGAGACTCCTACTTGAGACACATTTAAGTGCGTTCCTACGAAGATGTAAACTAGTTTTGTGTATTAATATAGTTCGCAGGCGTTCACGGCCATTCTCTGAAGTAGCTTGGCTTCTGGGTTGTAGCCGCGTCCTTGGCGAATAATTCACCGACTTTTCGGTCGACATTGCAGTCGCCATCATCAGCAGTTACCTGCTCCCTGATGATGGCAACTGCAATGTCACCCGAAACGTCGGTGAATTATTCGCCAAGGACGCGGCTACAACCCAGAAGCCAAGCTACTTTAGTTTCGTGTACTGTTTTTAATATGGATATACTGTTGTCCAGTACCAAACAAAACAAAAAAAAAAAAATACGTGAAACCTTTAATTTAATATGGATGCTAAAAACATAAACTGGTAAACAAAGTTTTCTCGATTGGTTCCAAACACTCGCGGTGCTTTCACGCCCGCCTGTCCCTAGCTCGCCCCTGCCCCACTCGCCGTGTTTTCATTTTCGTTTCTTTTCAGTCCATTTTTTTTATTAAGAAATATTTCGATAGTGGGTCTCAAGATATTGGCTTGCAATCAATACCACATCGTTGAAACAAAAAAAAACTGACCATATACCATCAGACGACTAAATAATAGTAATTATGATATATTGCCTTTTTTAAAAATTGAAGAAAAAAATGTATACAAAAACAAAATTTTTGGGGAAAAAACATAACTTTAAACAATTAAATAGTAAAAAAACCGCACAAATTGTCAAACAGAATGATAATGAAATGAAAGTGATTTAAGTAGAAGTAACTCACAGAAATAACATGACAATTAAAAATAATTCCGAGTTATATTAGGTAGTACTAAAAAATTTGGTATTAGCCACCACACTTTAGAAATATATATATATATATCAAGAGAGAAAAAAAAAATTGTACACCTCGCACATAAGTTGTAGTTCGGCGTAGGAACAGCAGGTTTAAAAGGCCCCGTCTATCTGGGCCCAATCTGGGATTGAAATATCCTGTAGAGATTCTTGAAAGCACTCAAGGAACTTACATTACACATTTACCTTTATTTCTCCATCATATAATGCAACGGACACCGCTCACATCTCACAGTTGTCCTGTGCACGACGAGAAGACTGCGCCAATTCACAGCCTTGCGCTAGAAGCACCACCCCAGCTCACACAGATACGCCCCTGAAGCGTTCAAATGCGACGAGAGTTACCGTCCTTGGAACGAAGGCGAAATCTTGATGACTTAAGATGTGATTTTGGAGCACAAAGATAAATTTATTTTAGGACTAACTAAATAAATGGGATTAGAGAGGAAGAAGATCAAAGGAACCATGATGCCTCGCGGGGAGAAAGTTGTAACGAGGACAAGGGACAGGTGGAACATAGAAAGAGAGAGGGAGATAGATACAGAGTAAAAAGAGAGGGGGAGGAGGCATAGAGAGAGAGAGAGAGAGAGAGAGAGAAAGCTGCGGCCAAGTGGTCACACAAGTGGTAATACGTCACAAGCGAACTGGAGGCGTAGCCAGCCCCTGATTGGTTGCGACACGTCGTGAAAGTTTTCTGCCTCCGTCTGGTTGGTTCGAGAGTCCGACGGGAGTGTCCGACCATTGCTCAATGGCCCGACCACAGTCGGGCAATGGTTCTCCGTGCTTCCCCAACTACATGCCACTCAAGACGATATTCTATATCAAGCCTACAAAAGTAGCAGATTTCGCACGACAAAAAAAAAAGCGTTATTTGTCAATAAATTATTAATACATATATTGTGCAATATATCTTGAACAGCCAAAAATTGAAAACACTTGTCGCAACCGCAAAATACAAACTGCGTATGATTAACGTCACTAAAATTATAAAATAAATTCAGAATGACATTTTCGGAAAAATAATGCCATACAACAGATCAATGTTCTTTGGCTCAGCAAAGTACGAAACGAGAGTCTATGAAAACCACTAGCGACAGAAGTGCTGCAAACACAATTATTTCACTAAAGTAAATTAGTGAATTTTCTTGCGAGTAGCTTATGCACTTTCAGATTTTAGTCAAGTGTTTGCTTCTTTCATCCGTGAAGGCTTTGGAGGCCTTTTTTTTAAGGTCATAAATTGAATTCGATTGAAGCTTTGATAAGTATTGTTAAAACTCTTCAAAATGGTATTTAAGTCCTATTTAATTTGCTGTACGTTATTTTTCATAATGTATCAATAGTGTGATACAGTTGATAAAAACATTCTTGCTGTTTGCTTTCAGCCAAGAAAGCATCAGAATGTTTCTATTTGTCCTAATATGTTGCAAGTTGGGAGAAAGTGTCAGGCAGACTATATTTACAGTAAATATTTTGTGCGCCTGTTCGACCGGTGACATCAAAACGTTCATAATATCTGAAAATCAATTTAATCTCGAGTAGGCCTACCCTATCTCTTCTGATGCCGTTTGATAAATCCATAGCTCTGACTCAAACACGCGCAAGTCCAAATTTGGCGATTTTTTTGTTTTACTGTAGATCATGTCTTTAAAAGTTCGTTTTATATCGAACCATAACACTGCATAGCTCACTCGAAAACTGTCTAAAGCATTTAGCGAAAATTGTTAAGTCCAAAGTTTTGTAGCTCAATGAAAATTTATAATGTATAATCTCAGGTAATTATGGGGTTGGTGGGGGAGGGGGGGGGGGGAATATCTCCGTACGGAAAAAAATAATCTTAAGTTTCTTCTCGCTGGTTGATGGAAAACATTCACCTTTTTAACTCTCCTGTAAAGTTGCCCAACTGTGAGTTAGGCTTGTTTGGTTCTGAGGCACAGAAATATCTCAGAACGCTCACAGCGATTCTAAGCGCGTATTGTGTTTGCATGCAAATCGTTACCCGAAAAAAAAAAACTGCCGCGGTAACGATAAGGGTAAACGCGACAAAGTTTATTGTCAATAACACCGCCATGTTCCCAGCGAGGCGAAACGGGTTCGATTTCCGCCGGTGTCAAACCAGTATTTATTTCGCAAGAGGAAAGAGTGGCGTGGGAAGCATGCCACGAGAATGTAGGTTTTCTCGAGGTACTCCCGTTTACAGAACCCACCCATTAAGGTCAATATTCCAATCTCCTCACACCACCGCTCTTTGTCTGTTAATGGCCTCTTTATATCGACGAAATGGGGCATTCCTGTAAGTTTGATACGATAGGTAGGGGAATGTAGTTTTCGCGAAAATATTTTTGGCCTGGTCAAACAAGGCAATGAATGGCTTCTCTTGCAGACGGCCGTCAATCACACGGGGGAAAAAAAAAACGCCTGGCGCGGGCATACCTTGTTGCAGTCTAATGGGAGTTCACATTTTTTTTTGCGAAAAATGCCGGCCCCTAAAGATATGGCCTCATATGTTATCATTCGTCACAAAATTAAACCCGAGTGGTAAATAAAAGTAACGAAAGTGTTCACGATTATGATAACGCGCGTGTGGCAATTTATAGTCAGGCAATTACGCTTTGTTTGTATGTGGTGAAAAAAAATTACGACCTAAGATCACTATACAAGAGTAGCTCTTAGTAAACGAGTAACGTCGAGAACATGATATAACCAATATGGCGTATAGGTCCGATACTTTAGCTCTAATTCAGCCATGGAAAAATTAAGGGGATCGCTAATAATTTGACAAAAAAAGGTCTGCTCTTCCTGATGATTATTATTCTAGATCCATTTCTGGAATGAACAGTGCAATCCTAATATTTTTCTGAGCCTTCTTTTTGATATGTAAACAATTTAGCTCTCAGTACGCGGCAAGAGTAATTGGTAAGAGTAATTTCGTGAATGGAAGAAAAGACGATGAACGCAAATGTGTAAACACGGTATCGAAGTTGTCAAGAAGGCGGACCCACATGGCAGCGACATAAACCAGTATATAGTCACTTCCGTAGACATTACGGGACATGCAAAACGTATTGATGTGCAAAATGAAACTTTGGATAATGAAACTACCCTGGAATGTATTTTTTAAAAATAAAATAGTCATATTAAAAAGTTATTACAAGTTTAAAAAACAGTAAGAAAGCTGTCATTACAATGATTATAATACGTATTCACCTTGTAAAATCCCAATAGGCTTGGTAGCACAGCGGCAGAGCGCACGATTGTAATACTCAAGAGCGAATTTTTGATGTGGTTCAAACCTCGTAACTGGATTTTTTTTAATATTGTAATAATATCATTAAAATATATGATGTAATAAAAATGTTGAATCATTTAAATAAGGTTGGGGTTTGTTTGTAGGATGTGTTAAAAGACTGATTTAAGTCGCTAAAGCAATATATATATATATATATATATTGATTAAAGTCGCTAAAGCAATATATATATATATATATATATATATATATATATATATACACACACATACACACACACAAACTGTTATATATGTTTTAAAATGTTTCAGGATAACATTTTAGTAATGCCTTTGAATATATATACTGTATAGAAGTCGCGAGTGGATAGGATTTACTCTACGTTTTTTAGAAGCGTATGATGAGCAGCTTGGGAACTTCACCGCTGCAGTGCGCTGCCGTAACGCCCTGTATCGTCTTAGTTGTTATTTACACGTTAGAGCGCAGCGCTGTCGACCGCTGTCATTCCCCGCACCCCTCATCCATCATTCACTGCAGCTCAACGTCGTTCAACAGGAGGGGGAAGGGGTGTTTGAAGAGTTCGACACTTGTCCGCTAGGGACCACCACAAGTCGATGCCCTAGAGATGGTGGCGATTGCGGCGGTGAATTAACCAACTACCTCAAAACCGTATTAGAAATTTTAACCTGGGCTGGCGACTTCTATACAGTATATATATTCAAAGGTAATGCCACAGAAGTATAACTTCTAACGTTTATAGTATCAACTGTTTGATAAATTTGAACAAGACAGAGAGTATTTTAATAAAATTCTTTGTCGGAAATCAGGTTGAAAGCATGAGTTTAGGATTTTTCAAGTTTTTTTTCGCTTTTTTTTTTCTTTTTTTTTTCCCGCTTTTATCGCAGCCGTTTCTAATAGTTTGATATATCCGTCTGTTTCGTGCTGATATATCTGCACGTGATGGTGGCAAGCAACTTTTACAATTCAGACAGCGAATTTTAAAGGCGGGCGCAAAAAATAATGCGAGTGATTCGCATCCAGAAATTTTGGTACTTGAAAACAGACTATTTTATTTGTGAGCATATTTATCAGGCTTGGCATTATTTTAAAGAATTGTACGTTAAATTACGTGTCCCAGTTTCGCACTGTAAGTTATATACAACATAAAAAACATGACAACACATGAATCTACTCCTTACCGTGGTTAGATAATTACACATTACTTGCGAGTACTGAAAGGCTCACTCAAATTTATCTCCCCTCCTCCTCCCCACCAAGTTGTAATACATTTTTGTAGATTTTGTTCTCCATATTTACTTTTGTTACCTATATCCAAATGTAAACCTTATTGTTCATAATTTCGTGAGAGATTCGTGTTTAATATGCCTAGTAGAATTTGGATATAGGGGGGCGTATTTTTCAGGAAAGAAATATCGTTCAATAGACTGCAGTAAGGTATGCCTGCGCCAGCATTTTTTCCTTGTAAATGGCGGGTCGTCTGCCCTATTTGATCGGGCCAGTCAGGAAGCATTTGCTTCCGCACTTGATTTCTATGGTTGGTGCGCTGACAGAGACTTGTACCTGAAATAAACTCAGCCAAACATGAAACACAGTCAGTGCTGCAGAAAGTTTTCACACACATCTCGTCTGGCAATCTTTTCGCGAAAAATACACGGCGCTACGTATAGAGACGGGAAAATTTCGCGGTTTCATCTCGCGATAGGCTAAAATTAAAATCCTTATATTGTTGTGCTTCTATTACTGGCTCACACTTCAACTGGGGGGGTCACTGGGCCAATTAGAAACACTCAACCAAAGACGCAACTAATCACCGGATCGGCAGCCAATGCACGGTGGCGTTTGCCCGGTTATACAGGATACTTCTGAGTCTATCCCAGAGGTCATTGAACCCGCGAATTTTCCCGGTCCCTACGAATAATTGGAGACCGGAAAAATTCGCGGATTCATTTCGTGATAGGCTGAAATTCAAACATGTGTATAATTCTGCTGGTTCTGCTATTGGCTCGCGGTTTAACTGGAGCTCTCTGGGCCAATGAGAGACTATCGACCAAAGAAGCGTCGAATCACAAGCTAACCCAGTGGAGACGACTCACAATTTAGTAACCAATGAACACGCGTGTTTACTTGAGAAGTGCAGTGGATAATGGAGGCTATCGTAGAGGTCATTGAATCCGCGAATTTTCCCGGTCCCTACGAATAATCAATCTTCAATACGCCTCGTAGAATATAGACGAAGAGAACTAAACACTCGACCTTTTATGGGACTCCAGGAGATACGTTTGCTTCGAATAGGGCTCCGTGAGTGGAAAAAAATGTTTGAAAACCGCTGGCCCAATTCATCCGCTCGCGGAAGGCAGGGAGGGGGGAGGGAGGGAGGGAGGGAGGAAGGCGCCTGTTTCCGCCCGCTCATCCGAGTCGCGTCACGAGCTGGGGGGAGGAAGCGGCGTCGCGAAGCACGTGCCTTCGCGAGGCTCGGCGTCTGGAAACCGCACGAGCGCCAACATGCGAGAAAAAAAAAACCAGCGTTTGCGGCCACGAATGACTTCAAGCCCCCCTCCCCAACAAACCTATCCAGGGGTTCCGGTCCTCGAGACCGACTCACCGACGCACAATGCACGCGCCTACACGTGGCCTGCAGACGCGGTAAGCGTCACCCCTGCGGCTAGGGCGAAACATCCGCGCAGTCAGACTGTGCCGTTGAAGCACTCGGGCCGGTATTCCAAGACGTTCGGGTAAGGTAAGGGAACAAGTACTGCCAACTCGCGGGGCGTATTACAGAACGTGTCCAAACCGAATCCCAGTAAGGAAACAGATCGGCAACAGTTTTATTAAACGGTGCCCTGTGCGAGGCTAGAAACTGATTTCAACGCTTTCTAGCGGACGTTTCGCAACCATCGATACAATTTTCTTCAATACTTTTAAAGTAACGGTTATTTCTTGTTATGACCATTAAAATGTACAAAATATATTACAGGATAGTTTCGCTATCTTAAAGTTTCATTTGAAGCAAAAGCATGCTTGGTACGTCCCTCGGTGATTACAAAAGTGACTATATAAGAGTTGATGGTGCCAGACGCGGGTCCGCCAATTGGACGAAATCGATGAAAAAGCGAGTTCTTGACATGCGCGGAAATAGGCAACATATCGCCAATATAACACAATAAAAAATAACGGACTGGCCGTGTCCTATCGTGCACAAGGAATACGGGTAGAGTACTGGTGTAGCATATTCAACACTTAAAACCTAATTTTTGTGTCTTTGAATACCGGCTTTACCGTCGTCTTTGTTTCATCGCTCGGACCAGCTGTTTACTCGGACTGTTCAACAGGATATGCCACTAACTGTATTGATTTCAGATAATTTCTAGGACTTGAATGATATCACGGAAAACGCAACAATGATCATGTCAAGAGAATGGGAAGAGAGAGGCTCCCAAGAAAAATGAAGCGGGTTGACGTACACAGGAAGAAGGCCCAAGGAAGAATAAGGAGACAGACAGAATGTAACAGGGTAAAGGAGGCGGAATGGTGGAAGGACAGAAGTAAGATGAAGGCATTTTATTTTTCTGATCCGGCCTTAGGCTGGAAACTGTTCGTTGTGATGATCACGTAATTGCTAATTTACTCGGATGGGCAAGAATGGGCAATAAAGATGAATGCATGAAACACACAGAGAAAGAGCCAATATCAGCTGACGTCAAAGGCAATATGCCTAGAAAGCATAGAGAATTCCGTGAAATTATTTTTAATTAATATTCCCCATCGCAAGAACATTGAATTAAATTGGTAACTGTAATTCCAGGATGCTTTGCCGGGCATCGAGCTACGGGACGGTGAGGAGTAGTACCAGGCGACGACGACCTGTATTGATACATTATAAATTTCAAGATTTTCACTGAGGTGATTTCAAATTAAGCGAAGCAGCACTCGGGCAACGAACCCACGGTATGATGGTTGAAAATCTGGCACTAAAATGGGGCGAGAGTGAGATCGATGGAAAATAAAAGACAAATGAATGTTTCTGCGGTATAAGATTCAGCTGTGCTGCCTGTTGGACATGCCATTTTGAGAGATTCTAACGTCGAGACTTGGGAAGCACTTCGAACCAATGGTCGTACAGATAATTTTTTCTTCTACTCATTTTCGTCGTGGTGAACCTGCAGCCCAATCCAAACTCATCCTGTGCAGCATATTGCCGAGTTCGGCCCGACACCACATGAATCCACGAATGCCCGAGGTCTGTGCGGCACTCGGCGGCCGCAAAGCGCATACATAGCCCGGGGTTAGGAACAGCCGGCCCGCCGCAGCGATCAACCCACTCGTGAACAGCGCGACCGTGCGTCCGGGCCGCGCCACCATCGCCCGCGATGGAATTAAAAACAATCAACGACGCACCTGTCCCGCGCCGGGAATCGCTCCGGTGATCAGCGCAACCAGGTTCAATCGGCTGTGCGAGCGAAACAGGCGTTCTTTTGCGATGACGTGGTGGGGGGAACTATCAATGTTTTATTTAGTGTGTGTTACTGACTCGGCGGGACATGAGATGGTTATATTTAGTATTATTATTACGTGTGTGAAATAAGAATATTAGTATGTGCATAAACCCGAAGTTTTTTTTTTTCCTGATAAGTGAATATTTCATTAAATAAATCTTTAGCAACTTAAAAAATGAATACATTTATATGTACACACGTACGCGCGCGCATGCAGGTTCATTGTGTACATGCATATAAACTATTTTAAGTACATACACGTTAACGAGTCAGTTCAGTTGCTCATATAACGAATTTACTTTTGCTTCAATTTTTTTGATTTTCCTATAATTCAGAACCGAGCATAACATTTATAATTTGTATCTCCCTTCAATTATGCTCTGAGATTTTTTTTTTTTTGCTAGCAAGTACATTAAACAAATTCTTGCTGTCGATCTTCCAACATAACATTTTTCTCAAGTATGAGCAACTCTAGTTAACTTTAACAGGTCTTTTTGTACATAGGTTCGATGTAAATAAATACTGACTCAGCAGAATGATGGTCAGTATGCCTGTAGCAATTTCTTTCTTTTTTTTTTGGGGGGGGGGGAAGTTTCGTGTCTGTATATTTGTTCATATATAGTACAGTGTAACATGCTATTTTTCACATATTCATAAACAATATTACAAAAACATAACCAATCCAGAGCATGCGACTCACTCACTCAATGACTCATCTACATGATTTTAATTCCAACCTACTTTCAGATGGGCTAAAAACTTGGAATCTGGCTAGCTTACACCATATAGCCTGTAACAGACGAAAAAAATTCACCTATGTATATGTACATATACATATATATAATATTTTTAAACGTCAAAAAACAAAATGGCCACACACCTTCAAAACCGGTACAGACCCTTAATCACGATCATGAATCATCATGTCGCTGCTGGCATCATATGCCTAAAATCCCGTAGACAGGCGGGGAGTGGTTGTACTAAAAATCGCCTCAGTATAGACGCAATCGCAATTGTGAAACTGGGATGGTAATCATAATAATATAAGGCAAACCTATGTCATGAGGAAAACAATTGGAATATTATAAAGATTTACGCTTATTGCATGCATAGCTACAGGCCTAGACCGCCCAGTGAGATGACTTGCGTCGGTTATTATCGCCACCTGGTGAATTCTATAGAATTGCGTCTATGGCTAGTGTCGATGTCAGGTAACCGTCACCTCGTAAACCTATATCTAGAGACATGTATATTTCGCGAAAAATATTTTTAGACCAGCTGTGTCTCGTGTGTCTGTGTTTCGTGTTTGGCTGGGGTCTATTTCAGGTACATGTCTACTGTCGGCCCACCAACCATAGCCATCCAGTGCGGAATCAAACACATCCTGAATGGCCCGGGCAACATGGCAATGGCTTCTTTTGTAGACGGCCGTCAACTACAAGGGAACAATCGCTAACGCAGGCATGCCTTATTGCTAGAGACCTGAAAAAATCGCGGATTCAATTCGCGATATTCCAAAATTCAAACAGTTATACACCAATGCTGCTTCGGCCATTGGCTCACAACTCATCTTCAGGACTCTGGGCCAATAAGAAACACTCAGCTAAATCTGTAACGAATCACAGGCTACTACGTTGGGACGTCTCACACGACAGCAGCCAATGAGTGGGTGACATTTGACCGAGTATACATAGAGCTGCGGAGTTCATCCTAGCGGTCATTGAACCCGCGAATTTTTTCGGTCCCTACTTAATGCTAGGGACCGGAAAAATTCGCGGGTTCAATGACCTGCAGGATGAACTCCGTAGTTCTACGTACACTCGGTCAAATGTCACCCACTCATTGGCTGCTGTCTTGTGAGACGTCCCAACGTAGCATCCTGTGATTCGATAAAGCTTAGGTCGGGCGTTTCTCATTGGCCCAGAGTCATCCAGGTGAGTTGTGAACCAATAGCAGAGGCATCACTGAGGTATAACTATTTGTATTTTAGCCTGTCGCGAAATGAATTCGCGAATTTGTCCGGTCTCTACTTATTGCAGTGTATTGAGCGATCACCTGGAGTATGACTGTCTCAGTGGAGAGAGAGCGCGCGGCGGGACTCGGGAGGTCGCCTCGGGGTGACCTTGGCCGCACGTAATGACCGGCCGTCAGCCTCAGGGCTCGGACCCCAAGGTTAGTAGAGAGAGGTTGTCTCGATCCCATAAGAACAATGTAGACAGCCCGACACTCCGCTCTGACGTCATCTGCAGCCCCGCCGTTCCCAGCCGTAATACTACACCTGCTGACTGACGGCTTTCTCTTATCAGCTCGGCTCGTTTCACATGTCTGATACGCAATACTTATAGTATTTCATTTATGCTTTGTTGATTACTGTTAATTATAATCGTTTTGATATGCTTTTCAAATGACAAAATGCTGTGACTGAAAACAAGGATGAATTATTATTTCAACATATTTTTAAGTGACAGTAAAACTTTTCAAAATATCAATGATGAATCCATGCATTTTTAAAAATTAATATAATTAACATGTAACTAGTAAACAAAATGGTTTATTTGTATTTATTTCTCAGCAAGATTATAATGTTTAAAATAATTGCATATCAATTTCTTAGTGTTTAATAAAAGTAGCCATAGCTCATTAAAACGTTTTGGGAATGTTTACAATATAAATAAACTGAAGTTAGATTTAAAAATAAATTTCTAACATGAATAGAGCAGTTTTTCGTGTAATCGTTTCATCCTGTTTTGCATCATACTGGAGCGTTTTCTTCACGTTTACTTCGTCAAATTAAAGAACAACAATGCGTTCGAAGTCTAGCAACGAAGAACGTGCTACATTCAAAAATTCAAACATGTTTACTAGGATACCTTTTCTCATGTCAAATGAAGATGCCCATCGTTGAAGAGTTGAAAGTCCAGGTGATGGGAAGTTAAGTTTCTGTTTTAAAAATAAATACCATCGCTTACTGAAATAACGCAAAGTGAAAACGAAAGTAATGTCACTTTGATTTTTTGAAGAAAAAAAAACACTTGAAAGAATATTCCGCATGCGGAACTCTAACGAAGAACGTTTTTTTGTTTGTTTTTATGATTTACGTTTTCTTTTTTGAGTTTTTTCATGACTTCCAAATTTAAAACTGACTTTCTTTCGGCAAGAAACAAATTTTCTTTAAGAATTTGGATTTACTTCCTAAGCATTTCAACCGAGTCATTGTTAGAACAAGACTTTGAATGCTTTAACTGACTACAAGAACAGGTTTATTCCTCACTTACATTTACATTTGAATCTACGATTAATTTACAAAACAATTTTTTTTTTTGTTTTCCCTGCATTTAACTCGGTCTTCTCGGCGCACACGACTTTCCAATGTTTCTACAGGTGTTGTAATTCCAAGTTTTAATGAAGGTAGAGCATTTTGTTTAAGACGTCTTTTAGCGCATGCATTTAACAACTCAGCTTTCAAGTCGCGCTCGTAATCATCATCTGTAAAGTGATCTGAACATATGTAAGTTGTTTTTGGATTCCACTCACCATCACGTCGGCATTTCTGAACCCACACTTTCAACAGATGATCATCACATGGGAATCGATGATATTTTATATGATTTGTTTCAGGTAAAGATTTTGTTTTTACAAACTATATGTACACACAGCCACTGTACACCGCGTACCTGGCATTTTATGTTTAAATACAACTTGTTAACAGCGTTTAGCCTAATAAAACAAATTCACTTTAAATTCGTGTTCTTAACGTTTTGCCTGCTAGTTATAATTAACGAAGCACCCGTGCACTTATGATATAAGCAACACTAACATTTTATAACACACGCACTCTCAATTAAACTCCTCACAACAATAACTCCCCCTGAATTACGCTGTAGTTTGACACGTTATTACGAGCAGATGTGCTTGTAATCTAAGTAACTGATAGGAGCGGACGGGCTGGCAAGCCGAGCCGGGGCTGCAAGTGACGCGATGCGCAGAACGATGCGCAAGCGATCGAGGCAACCTCTCTCTAATAACCTTGCTCGGACCCGCGCAACACAGCGCGAGGTGTAGCAGTGGCGGAGCTGGCGGCGATGCTGTGGCGTGCCTCGTCCTTAGTTCGCACGCCACAACTCTTCCCAATGCACGGTGTCTGCCATTAGCGCTGTCCTTGTTTCGGTGTGCTCTGTTGCCAGATATATGCATACCATAGAGCAGCGGTTACCAATTCTTATTTTTCGGCCAGGGAATCATATGATCGACTTTTCTATTGGCAGAACCACAACACCTTCGAAGAAAGTTATTTGACAATAATTGTGCCTGCTGTGTATGGAATTCGTCCTGACTCACGGAACCCCAGGGTTCCGCGAACACATTATGGGAACTGCTGCCATAAACATAGAGCACAGAAGTTTTATACACAACTTTTAAATGTAATGATTTTTAAAGTGGAAATTCTTTGCCGAGGGAGCTACATTTTTCGAGCGTTTCGAAAACTCCGATCGCATGAGGGGAACAGTTAGATTCGGGGTGGGGGGGGAACCGGTAGAGGAGGAGAGTGCGTCAACGGCGTCGCCACTACAACACATGAGCTAGCGGTCGAATGGGGGATAGGTATGTAGCGTAGCATACTATATGCTAGTTGTAACGGCCGGAAGGGCAAAAGGCAGGGGAGAGGTAAAAAAAACGCAGCAGTAATGCGACAGAATTCCCGTAATGCTTTGACTAAAATAAATGCGAACTCCAATTTTGAATAAGTGGTTTGAATCGATGACACGAAAATAGCTTAACATTCTGCCAACGACTTGTTACCGACTGGTAAATCATTGATCTCACCGTAACATCCTGGAATTGGGTGGATAATTAGTGAAAATCCTTGGCGAAACAGTGATAATCGGTCAATGGAAAAAAAATTGTAGTAATTCACTTCACGTGTGATCAAATTTACTAATCAGTAAATTTAGAGTAGTTTCAGATTAAGAGCATGTGCTGCATTATTTATATGTGAAAAAACAATAATAGCCTGACTTGTTTAATGTGTATTCACAACAAGTTCTTAAAGGGACGCAAGTAGACCTGGCCAGTACCACGAAAGGTCTCACTTCAATACCTATTATTGGCAATTTTGATTACACACACACACACACACACACACACACACACACACACACACACACACACACACACACACATATATATATATATATATATATATATATATATATATATATATATATATATATATATATATATATATATATATATATATATATAGTTGTAGCACATTCATAAGAACAATCTTTGGCTTAGCAGACTACACTCTCCAATCTGTGAAAGACGGCAAGATAGAAACAAATTTTCAAAACACCAATAAATGCTTTTCCACAATATGTGAATGACAACTCTTATTTGCTCAAATTATATTTCTTCAAGTAAAAACGCAAAATATATTTTCTTTGATTAACTCTCAAAAATGTAATTAATAAATAATTAAAATATTATCCAAAAAGGCTTAAGAACTCAAGTGCTTGATGAAATGTGGGTTATATCATATCGGAAGCGAAATTAAACAATAACGACTAACATGCAACACTTTTACACTATGTATATAAAAGAATGATCCAGTTATAAATTTTAATAATATTAACTGTAAGGGTTGTAGTGTGTTTGTTCAAGGTCACAAAGAGTTACTCAAACAGTTTTAGATACGCGCATGCGCAAGTACACTACTGCATTATTGTTTTCTCGCTTGCAGCGTCACCTACGCAAAATGGCGACTCTTGAGCGTAAAGCGATTTGTGTTCTGCAATTTGCTAAGATTGAATCTGTAATTTCAGTTAAACGGGCGTTTCGTTTAGAGTTTAATTGTCAAAGTTCTTGACCGCTGGATTGGTCGTAATGGTCGAGACGAGAGAGCTCTTTTTCGCTGGCCTCCACGTTCACCTGACATAACGCCATGCGTTGTTTTTTCCCTTTGGGGCTTTATAAAAGATCTTGTCTACGTTCCGCCGCTACCTAACGATTTTCCAGAGTTGAAACACAGAATTGAAGAGTCTACTGCTTCCATTTCTCCGGACGTGTTAACCAAAGTGTGGGAAAAATTGGACTTAAGGTTGGATGTGTGTTTTTGTAAGAAAAACTAGGTAAGTTTACCTTAAATTTGATGTATCATTAGTTGTAAATTTAACTGTTGTATTTTAACTGGGACATTCTTGTATGGATTACCTGTATAGTGAGAAATTCGAAAGAAGAAATAAAGGAATAATAAAACAAAAATACCAACGTAAAAATGCAATAATACCAACATGGCGCAGTGCAAAGAAAATGCGAATTCACTTTCACTGGAAAGCACGCAGCAAATATTGTTTTTTTTTTTTTTTTTTCCTCCAGCGTTGGAAACTTCACACTCGCCGTCACTCAGGGGGATGACAGGTGTGGGCGGCGACAGCCCTGGCAGGTGGATTTTTTTTTTTTTTAATTTCATCTCGCCGTTAAAACGCAATTAACTTGGCAGAGATGGGGGGCTTCGGCCACTTCGCCACCCCCTACCCTTTTTATTCACACATCCAAGGGACTAACACCCATAGCGCGTTGTCACACTTCAATAAGAGCTTCACACTTCTCGCGGTACCGCATCAATAATAGAAAAACCAAGAGGAGAAAAAAAATGGTCCACGGGCGAGGCAGCGGCAAACCTCAAAGGCTACACACTGTTAAACAGCTTCACCTTTAATTTAAAGAAGAACGCTGGTTACACAAATTCCAGATATCTTCGTAAATGTTGGGGTTATCATCGTTAGTTGGCAAACGCTCAGTGGAGAACAAACAAAGTATTTAATAAAAAATATGTTTGAATTCACAACACGTGCACGTATAAAACTGTTCGTAACACAACGCTTGAAGGTCGGAATCTGGCGTGGTTATTGCGAAGATCCGGCCGGCTGTTTGGAACTACAAATAACTCTTCGCTTATTTGTGCCGAGTTCTTCCTAGAAAGATTTGTAAATTTACTTGCAATTCCTATCCAAACTGTTAGAAATTACAGTAAATTTACAGACTTTTCAAAGGAAGAATTAACCTCAAATAAACGAAGAGTTCTTCCATGTTTCATGAAGCCGAATCTTCCTAGAAACCTGCGTCGTATTTCGGCTTTCAAGTTCTGTTTCTCGGTATAAACGAGGTAAACAGACAGAAACAAAATTTTGAATGTTTTACACGTACAGAGAGAGTATTCTTGTGAATTCATATTCACAGTAAGCGCAGTTAGTACCAGTAAATTTACGAAATGACGATAAATGGACGAAAATCCTGGATAATTTGTAACCAGCGTGCTTCGTTAATTTCAGGTGAAAATTTTAACAGAGAACGTAACCATGTTTTATGCACGATACACTCACATCGGCTCGCTACAGGTAAATTCAGGCGTGAAGTGACTTTATACCCAGAAAACTTATAATTTTTTTTATGTAGGAATATGTTCTAAATCAAACCACCGAAAAAACCTTTCACATATTCCTCAACTGTGGAAACCCAGGAAAGAACGAACGGTGAATGACCACAGCGAAATACGTCAAACAAAGTTTTAACTATGCATATTTACATGGCATTATTCGAATAGCATATATCTGGGGGGGGGGGGGGGGGAGGGCGCGAGAAATTGGCTACAGAAAACAATATTCAATTCATAGTGGAACGTGAAAAGATATCACACTAAAAAAAGTAATGTCACCACGCACATGCAAAACACCCAACCACGACGGGCACAGTCTGTTTAAGGTGTTATTAAATTATAATAACTTGTTTATGCACATTAAAAAATATAAAGCATAATGTAACCACATTTTATTGTTTGTAACTGTTTATACTTACTAAACAAAGGACTTATTTAATTTTTTTTAAAGAAACTTACAAGCATGTACCTACTGAAAGTACGAAAATCATGCTGTATTAACTACAGATTTCGATTAACAGTTCGTATGTAGCCTATGTCTTAACACTCTTCACTTTCAGTATTTCATTCAGAAGCAATAAAAATTGGGTTTTCCAAAAACCACGGAAACGTCATTTTTTTTCTCTCAAGATTTTGGGATCACGTTTTTTTTTATTGAGTCGCAAATGATATAGTAAAAAGAATTAAGTTTACGAAAAAAGCTGAGCACGTACGCTTGATTAAAAATTGTAAACCACACGATTTCCTGCTTTCAATACATGTTAGGACTGAACTGACATAGAATTTCGCCTTTAATTTCAGTGGCA